>NW_027100465.1:0-45197 GCF_031753505.1 Anomalospiza imberbis | reverse complement strand
CCACCTCAAGTTTGTGCTGCCCTGACAGTCCCAAGGGAAGCCTAAAACTGACATCAGGAACCTGCCTTGGCAACTTTTCCTTCACAGGGAAAATGGGGTGGTTTTTTCTTGAGGAGCCTTTGGCCTTGAGTGGCCCGCCGCCTCCAAAAAATCCAAACGATGAAGGATATGTCCCAGACCCAACATGCCCCCATCTCAAACCTGTGCTGCCCTGACAGTCCAAAGGGAACCCTACAAACTGACATCAGCAACCAGGGCTGGCAACTTTTCCTTAACAGGGAATACGGCCGGTGTTTGTCTCCAAGGGCCTTTGGCCTTGACTGGCCGGCCGCCTCCAAAAAATCCAAACAATTAAGGATATGTCCCAGACTTAATCGGCCCCCACCTCTAACCTGTGCTGCCCTGACAGTCCCAAGGGAACCCTTCAAAGTGACAGCAGGATCCTGGGCTGGACGCTTTTCCTTCCCAGCGAAAATGGCCGGTGTTTTCCTGCAGGGACTTTGTCCCTGAGTGGCTGGACCCTTCCAAAAAATCCAAATGATTAAAGATATTTCCCAGACCCAACCGGCCCCCACCTCTAACCATTGCTACCCTGACAGCCCCAAAGGAACCCTACCTGCTGACATCAGGAATCTGGGCTGACCATATTTCTTTCCTAGAAAAAATTGCTCGTGTCTTCCTGCAGGGGCCTTTGTCCCTGAGTGGCCAGACGCCTCCAAAAAATCCAAACGACTAAAGATATGTCCCAGACCCCAACCTGCCCCCACCAGAAACTTGTGCTGCCCTGAGAGTCCCAAGGGAACCCTACCTGCTGACATCAGCAACAAGGGCTGGCAACTTTTCCTTAACAGGGAATACGGCCGGTGTTTGTCTCCAAGGGCCTTTGTCCCTGAGTAGCCGGATGCCTCCAAAAAATCCAAACGATTAATGATATGTCCCAGACTTAATCTGCCCCCACCAGAAACTTGTGCTACCCTGACAGTCTAAAAGGAACCCTATAAACTGAGGGGAGGAACCTGGGCTGGCAACTTTTCCTTCACAGGGAAAAGGGACGGTGTTTGTCTTCAGGAACCTTTGTCCCAGAGTGGCCAGCCACCTCCAAAATCTCCAAACGATTAAAGATATGTCCCAGACCCAACCTGCCCCGAACCTCAAATTTGTGCTGCTCCGACAGTCTCAAGAGAACTCTACTAACTGACATCAGGAACCTGGTCTAGCAAAATTTCGTTCAAAGGGAAAAGGGCCGGTGTTTGTCTTCAGGAGCCTGGGTCCCAGAGTGGCCGGCCGCCTCCAAAATATCCAAACGATTAAAGATATGTCCCAGACCCAACCTACCCCCACCCCAAATTTGTGCTGCCCTGACAGTCCCAAGGGAACCCTACCTGCTGAGATCAGGAACCTGGGTTGACCATATTTCTTTCCTGGAAAAAATTGCTCGTGTCTTCCTGCAGGGGCCTTTGTCCCTGAGTGGCCGGACGCCTCCAAAAAATCCAAATGATTAAAGATATGTCCCAGACCCAACCTGCCCCCACATCAAACCTGTGCTGCCCTGACAGTCCCAAGGGAACCCTACCTGCTGACATCAGGAATCTGGGTTGACCATATTTCTTTCCTAGAAAAAATTGCTCGTGTCTTCCTCCAGGGGACTTTGTCCCTGAGTGGCCGGACGCCTCCAAAAAATCCAAATGATTAAAGATATGTCCCAGACCCAACCTGCCCCCACCTCAAATCTGTGCTGCCCCGACAGTCTCAAGAGAACTCTACTAACTGACATCAGGAACCTGGTCTAGCAACATTTCGTTCAAAGGGAAAAGGGCCGGTGTTTGTCTTCAGGAGCCTGGGTCCCAGAGTGGCCGGCCGCCTCCAAAATATCCAAACGATTAAAGATATGTCCCAGACCCAACCTGCCCCGCACCTCAAATATGGGCTGCCCTGACAGTCCCAAGGAACCCTACCTGCTGACATCAGGAACCTGGGTTGACCATATTTCTTTCCTAGAAAAAATTGCTCGTGTCTTCCTGCAGGGGCCTTTGTCCCTGAGTGGCCGGACGCCTCCAAAAAATCCAAATGATTAAAGATATGTCCCAGACCAAACCTACCCCCACCTCAAACCTGTGCTGCCCTGACAGTCCAAAGGGAACCCTACAAACTGACATCAGCAACCAGGGCTGGCAACTTTTCCTTAACAGGGAATACGGCCGGTGTTTGTCTCCAAGGGCTTTTGTCCCTGAGTAGCCGGATGCCTCCAAAAAATCCAAACGATTAAAGATATGTCCCAGACTTAATCTGCCCCCACCAGAAACTTGTGCTACCCTGACAGTCCCAAAGGAACCCTATAAACTGACAAGAGGAACCTGGGCTGGCAACTTTTCGTTCAAAGGGAAAAGGGCCGGTGTTTGTCTTCATGAACCTTTGTCCCAGAGTGGCCGGCCGCCTCCAAAATATCCAAACGATTTAAAGATATGTCCCAGACCCAACCTGCCCCCACCTCAAGTTTGTGCTGCCCTGACAGTCCCAAGGGAAGCCTAAAACTGACATCAGGAACCTGCCTTGGCAACTTTTCCTTCACAGGGAAAATGGGTGGTCTTTTTCTTGAGGAGCCTTTGGCCTTGAGTGGCCCGCCGCCTCCAAAAAATCCAAACGATGAAGGATATGTCCCAGACCCAACATGCCCCCACCTCAAACCTGTGCTGCCCTGACAGTCCCAAAGGGAACCCTACAAACTGACATCAGCAACCAGGGCTGGCAACTTTTCCTTAACAGGGAATACGGCCGGTGTTTGTCTCCAAGGGCCTTTGGCCTTGACTGGCCGGCTGCCTCCAAAAAATCCAAACAATTAAGGATATGTCCCAGACCCAACCGGCCCCCACCTCTAACCTGTGCTGCCCTGACAGTCCCAAGGGAACCCTTCAAAGTGACAGCAGGATCCTGGGCTGGACACTTTTCCTTCCCAGCGAAAATGGCCGGTGTTTTCCTGCAGGGACTTTGTCCCTGAGTGGCTGGACCCTTCCAAAAAATCCAAATGATTAAAGATATTTCCCAGACCCAACCGGCCCCCACCTCTAACCTTTGCTACCCTGACAGCCCCAAAGGAACCCTACCTGCTGACATCAGGAATCTGGGCTGACCATATTTCTTTCCTAGAAAAAATTGCTCGTGTCTTCCTGCAGTGGCCCTTGTCCCTGAGTGGCCGGCCGCCTCCAAAAAATCCAAACGATTAAAGATATGTCCCAGACCCAACCTGCCCCCACCTCAAAACTGTGCTGCCTTGACAGTCCAACGGGAACTCTACATGCAGACATCAGCAACCTGGACCGGCAACTTTTCCTTAAAGGGAAAAGGAGCGGTCTTTTTCTCGAGGAGCCTGTGGCCTTGAGTGGCCGGCTACCTCCAAAAAATCCAAACGATTAAAGATATGTCCCAAATCTAACCTGCCCCCACCTCAAATTTGTGCTGCCCTGACAGTCCCAAGGGAACCCTACCTGCTGACATCAGGAACCTGGGTTGACCATATTTCTTTCCTAGAAAAAATTGCTCGTGTCTTCCTGCAGGGGCCTTTGTCCCTGAGTGGCCGGACGCCTCCAAAAAATCCAAACGACTAAAGATATGTCCCCAGACCCAACCTGCCCCCACCAGAAACTTGTGCTGCCCTGAGAGTCCCAAGGGAACCCTACCTGCTGACATCAGCAACAAGGGCTGGCAACTTTTCCTTAACAGGGAATACGGCCGGTGTTTGTCTCCAAGGGCCTTTGTCCCTGAGTAGCCGGATGCCTCCAAAAAATCCAAACGATTAATGATATGTCCCAGACTTAATCTGCCCCCACCACAAACTTGTGCTACCCTGACAGTCTAAAAGGAACCCTATAAACTGAGGGGAGGAACCTGGGCTGGCAACTTTTCCTTCACAGGGAAAAGGGACGGTGTTTGTCTTCAGGAACCTTTGTCCCAGAGTGGCCGGCCACCTCCAAAATCTCCAAACGATTAAAGATATGTCCCAGACCCAACCTGCCCCGAACCTCAAATTTGTGCTGCCCCGACAGTCTCAAGAGAACTCTACTAACTGACATCAGGAACCTGGTCTAGCAAAATTTCGTTCAAAGGGAAAAGGGCCGGTGTTTGTCTTCAGGAGCCTGGGTCCCTGAGTGGCCGGCCGCCTCCAAAATATCCAAACGATTAAAGATATGTCCCACACCCAACCTACCCCCACCCCAAATTTGTGCTGCCCTGACAGTCCCAAGGGAACCCTACCTGCTGACATCAGTAACCTGGGTTGACCATATTTCTTTCCTAGAAAAAATTGCTCGTGTCTTCCTGCAGGGGCCTTTGTCCCTGAGTGGCCGGACGCCTCCAAAAAATCCAAACGATTAAAGATATGTCCCACACCCAACCTACCCCCACCCCAAATTTGTGCTGCCCTGACAGTCCCAAGGGAACCCTACCTGCTGACATCAGTAACCTGGGTTGACCATATTTCTTTCCTAGAAAAAATTGCTCGTGTCTTCCTGCAGGGGCCTTTGTCCCTGAGTGGCCGGACGCCTCCAAAAAATCCAAATGATTAAAGATATGTCCCAGACCAAACCTACCCCCACCTCAAACCTGTGCTGCCCTGACAGTCCAAAGGGAACCCTACAAACTGACATCAGCAACCAGGGCTGGCAACTTTTCCTTAACAGGGAATACGGCCGGTGTTTGTCTCCAAGGGCTTTTGTCCCTGAGTAGCCGGATGCCTCCAAAAAATCCAAACGATTAAAGATATGTCCCAGACTTAATCTGCCCCCACCAGAAACTTGTGCTACCCTGACAGTCCCAAAGGAACCCTATAAACTGACAAGAGGAACCTGGGCTGGCAACTTTTCCTTCACAGGGAAAAGGGCCGGTGTTTGTCTTCATGAACCTTTGTCCCAGAGTGGCCGGCCGCCTCCAAAATATCCAAACGATTAAAGATATGTCCCAGACCCAACCTGCCCCCACCTCAAGTTTGTGCTGCCCTGACAGTCCCAAGGGAAGCCTAAAACTGACATCAGGAACCTGCCTTGGCAACTTTTCCTTCACAGGGAAAATGGGTGGTCTTTTTCTTGAGGAGCCTTTGGCCTTGAGTGGCCCGCCGCCTCCAAAAAATCCAAACGATGAAGGATATGTCCCAGACCCAACATGCCCCCACCTCAAACCTGTGCTGCCCTGACAGTCCAAAGGGAACCCTACAAACTGACATCAGCAACCAGGGCTGGCAACTTTTCCTTAACAGGGAATACGGCCGGTGTTTGTCTCCAAGGGCCTTTGGCCTTGACTGGCCGGCCGCCTCCAAAAAATCCAAATTATTAAAGATATGTCCCAGACCGAACCTGCCCCCACCTCTCAGCTGTGCTACCCTGACAGTCCCAAGGGAACCCTTCAAAGTGACAGCAGGATCCTGGGCTGGACACTTTTCCTTCCCGGGGAAAATGGGCCGGTGTTTTCCTGCAGGGGACTTTGTCCCTGAGTGGCCGGACCCTTCCAAAAAATCCAAACGATTAAAGATATTTCCCAGACCCAACCGGCCACCACCTCAAAACTGTGCTGCCTTGACAGTCCAACGGGAACTCTACATGCAGACATCAGCAACCTGGACCGGCAACTTTTCCTTAAAGGGAAAAGGAGCGGTCTTTTTCTCGAGGAGCCTGTGGCTTTGAGTGGCCGGCCGCCTCCAAAATATCCAAACGATTAAAGATATGTCCCAAACCCAACCTGCCCCCACCTCAAACCTGTGCTGCCCTGACAGTCCCAAGGGAACCCTACCTGCTGACATCAACAACAAGGGCTGGCAACTTTTCCTTAACAGGGAATATGGCCGGTGTTTGTCTCCAAGGGCCTTTGTCCCTGAGTAGCCCGATGCCTCCAAAAAATCCAAACGATTAATGATATGTCCCAGACTTAATCTGCCCCCACCAGAAACTTGTGCTGCCCTGACAGTCCCAAGGGAACCCTACAAACTGACATCAGCAACAAGGGCTGGCAACTTTTCCTTAACAGGGAATATGGCCGGTGTTTGTCTCCAAGGGCCTTTGTCCCTGAGTAGCCGGATGCCTCCAAAAAATCCAAACGATGGATGATATGTCCCAGACTAAATCTGCCCCCACCA
This sequence comes from Anomalospiza imberbis, assembly GCF_031753505.1. Lineage (NCBI taxonomy): Eukaryota > Metazoa > Chordata > Aves > Passeriformes > Viduidae > Anomalospiza > Anomalospiza imberbis. The sequence goes on along the minus strand of NW_027100465.1, from coordinate 39,079 downwards.
GAAACTTTTGCTACCCTGACAGTCTAAAAGGAACCCTATAAACGGAGGGGAGGAACCTGGGCTGGCAACTTTTCCTTCACAGGGAAAAGGGCCGGTGTTTGTCTTCATAAACCTTTGTCCCAGAGTGGCCGGCTGCCTCCAAAATCTCCAAACGATTAAAGATATGTCCCAGACCCAACCTGCCCCCACCTCAAATTTGTGCTGCCCCGACAGTCCTCAAGAGAACTCTACAAACTGACATCAGGAACCTGGTTTAGCAACTTTTCGTTCAAAGGGAAAAGGGCTGGTGTTTGTCTTCAGGAGCCTGGGTCCCAGAGTGGCCGGCCGCCTCCAAAATATCCAAACGATTAAAGATATGTCCCAGACCCAACCTGCCCCCACCTCAAACCTGTGCTGCCCTGACAGTCCCAAGAGAACCCTACAAACTGACATCAGCAACCAGGGCTGGCAACTTTTCCTTAACAGGGAATACGGCCGGTGTTTGTCTCCAAGGACCTGGAGCCCTGAGTAGCCAGATGCCTCCAAAAAATCCAAACGATTAATGATATGTCCCAGACTTAATCTGCCCCCACCAGAAACTTGTGCTGCCCTGACAGTCCCAAGGGAACCCTACAAACTGACATCAGCAACAAGGGCTGGCAACTTTTCCTTCACAGGGAAAAGCGCCAGTGTTTGTCCTCTGGAGCCTGGGTCCCAGAGTGGCCAGCCGCCTCCAAAATCTCCAAACGATTAAAGATATGTCCCAGACCCAACCTGCCCCCACCTCAAATTTGTGCTGCCCTGACAGTCCCAAGGGAAGCCTAAAACTGACATCAGGAACCTGCCTTGGCAACTTTTCCTTCACAGGGAAAATGGGTGGTCTTTTTCTTGAGGAGCCTTTGGCCTTGAGTGGCCCGCCGCCTCCAAAAAATCCAAACGATGAAGGATATGTCCCAGACACAACATGCCACCACCTCAAACCTGTGCTGCCCTGACAGTCCAAAGGGAACCCTACAAACTGACCTCAGCAACCAGGGCTGGCAACTTTTCCTTAACAGGGAATATGGCCGGTGTTTGTCTCCAAGGGCCTTTGGCCTTGACTGGCCGGCCGCCTCCAAAAAATCCAAATGATTAAAGATATGTCCCAGACCCAACCGGCCCCCGCCTCTCAGCTGTGCTACCCTGACAGTCCCAAGGGAACCCTTCAAAGTGACAGCAGGATCCTGGGCTGGACACTTTTCCTTCCCAGGGAAAATGGGCCGGTGTTTTCCTGCAGGGGACTTTGTCCCTGAGTGGCCGGACCCTTCCAAAAAATCCAAACGATTAAAGATATTTCCCAGACCCAACCGGCCACCACCTCAAAACTGTGCTGCCTTGACAGTCCAACGGGAACTCTACATGCAGACATCAGCAACCTGGACCGGCAACTTTTCCTTAAAGGGAAAAGGAGCGGTCTTTTTCTCGAGGAGCCTGTGGCTTTGAGTGGCCGGCCGCCTCCAAAATATCCAAACGATTAAAGATATGTCCCAAACCTAACCTGCCCCCACCTCAAACCTGTGCTGCCCTGACAGTCCCAAGGGAACCCTACCTGCTGACATCAGCAACAAGGGCTGGCAACTTTTCCTTAACAGGGAATATGGCCGGTGTTTGTCTCCAAGGGCCTTTGTCCCTGAGTAGCCGGATGCCTCCAAAAAATCCAAACGATTAATGATATGTCCCAGACTTAATCTGCCCCCACCAGAAACTTGTGCTGCCCTGACAGTCCCAAGGGAACCCTACAAACTGACATCAGCAACAAGGGCTGGCAACTTTTCCGTCACAGGGAAAAGGGCCGGTGTTTGTCTTCAGGAACCTTTGTCCCAGAGTGGCCGGCCGCCTCCAAAATCTCCAAACGATTAAAGATATGTCCCAGACCCAATCTGCCCCCACCTCAAATTTGTGCTGCCCTGACAGTCCCAAGGGAAGCCTAAAACTGACATCAGGAACCTGCCTTGGCAACTTTTCCTTCACAGGGAAAATGAGTGGTCTTTTTCTTGAGGAGCCTTTGGCCTTGAGTGGCCCGCCGCCTCCAAAAAATCCAAACGATGAAGGATATGTCCCAGACCCAACATGCCCCCACCTCAAACCTGTGCTGCCCTGACAGTCCAAAGGGAACCCTACAAACTGACATCAGCAACAAGGGCTGGCAACTTTTCCTTAACAGGGAATATGGCCGGTGTTTGTCTCCAAGGGCCTTTGGCCCTGAGTGGCCGGCCGCCTCCAAAAAATCCAAATGATTAAAGATATGTCCCAGACCGAACCTGCCCCCGCCTCTCAGCTGTGCTACCCTGACAGTCCCAAGGGAACCCTTCAAAGTGACAGCAGGATCCTGGGCTGGACACTTTTCCTTCCCAGGGAAAATGGGCCGGTGTTTTCCTGCAGGGGACTTTGTCCCTGAGTGCTGGACCCTTCCAAAAAATCCAAACGATTAAAGATATTTCCCAGACCTAATGTGCCCCCACCTCAAAGCTGTGCTGCCCTGACAGTCCCAAGGGAACCCTACCTGCTGACATCAGGAATCTGGGCTGACCATATTTCTTTCCTAGAAAAAATTGCTCGTGTCTTCCTGCCGGGGCCTTTGTCCCTGAGTGGCTGGACGCCTCCAAAAAATCCAAACGATTAAAGATATTTCCCAGACCCAACCTGCCCCCGCCTCAAAACGGTGCTGCCTTGACAGTCCAACGGGAACTCTACATGCAGACATCAGAAACCTGGACCGGCAACTTTTCCTTACAGGGAAAAGGAGCGGTCTTTTTCTTGAGGAGCCTGTGGCCTTGAGTGGCCGGCCGCCTCCAAAAAATCCAAACGATTAAAGATATGTCCCCAAACCTAACCTGCCCCCACCTCAAATTTGTGCTGCCCTGACAGTCCCAAGGGAACCCTACAAACTGACATCAGGAACCTGGGTTGACCATATTTCTTTCCTAGAAAAAATTGCTCGTGTCTTCCTGCAGGGGCCTTTGTCCCTGAGTGGCCGGACGCCTCCAAAAAATCCAAACGATTAAAGATATGTCCCAGACCCAACCTGCCCCCACCTCAAACCTGTGCTGCCCTGACAGTCCCAAGGGAACCCTACAAACTGACATCAGCAACAAGGGCTGGCAACTTTTCCTTAACAGGGAATACGGCCGGTGTTTGTCTCCAAGGGCCTTTGTCCCTGAGTAGCCGGATGCCTCCAAAAAATCCAAACGATTAATGATATGTCCCAGACTTAATCTGCCCCCACCAGAAACTTTTGCTGCCCTGACAGTCCCAAAGGAACCCTACAAACTGACATCAGCAACAAGGGCTGGCAACTTTTCCTTCACAGGGAAAAGCGCCAGTGTTTGTCCTCTGGAGCCTGGGTCCCAGAGTGGCCAGCCGCCTCCAAAATCTCCAAACGATTAAAGATATGTCCCAGACCCAACCTGCCCCCACCTCAAATTTCTGCTGCCCTGACAGTCCCAAGGGAAGCCTAAAACTGACATCAGGAACCTGCCTTGGCAACTTTTCCTTCACAGGGAAAATGGGTGGTCTTTTTCTTGAGGAGCCTTTGGCCTTGAGTGGCCGGCCGCCTCCAAAAAATCCAAACGATGAAGGATATGTCCCAGACCCAACATGCCCCCACCTCAAACCTGTGCTGCCCTGACAGTCCAAAGGGAACCCTACAAACTGACCTCAGCAACCAGGGCTGGCAACTTTTCCTTAACAGGGAATATGGCCGGTGTTTGTCTCCAAGGGCCTTTGGCCTTGACTGGCCGGCCGCCTCCAAAAAATCCAAATTATTAAAGATATGTCCCAGACCCAACCTGCCCCCACCTCTCAGCTGTGCTACCCTGACAGTCCCAAGGGAACCCTTCAAAGTGACAGCAGGATCCTGGGCTGGACACTTTTCCTTCCCAGGGAAATGGGCCGGTGTTTTCCTGCCGGGGACTTTGTCCCTGAGTGGCCGGACCCTTCCAAAAAATCCAAACGATTAAAGATATTTCCCAGACCCAACCGGCCGCCACCTCAAAACTGTGCTGCCTTGACAGTCCAACGGGAACTCTACATGCAGACATCAGCAACCTGGACCGGCAACTTTTCCTTAAAGGGAAAAGGAGCGGTCTTTTTCTCGAGGAGCCTGTGGCTTTGAGTGGCCGGCCGCCTCCAAAATATCCAAACGATTAAAGATATGTCCCAAACCTAACCTGCCCCCACCTCAAATTTGTGCTGCCTTGACAGTCCAAAGGGAACCCTACCTGCTGACATCAGCAACCAGGGCTGGCAACTTTTCCTTAACAGGGAATATGGCCGGTGTTTGTCTCCAAGGGCCTTTGGCCTTGACTGGCCGGCCGCCTCCAAAAAATCCAAATTATTAAAGATATGTCCCAGACCCAACCTGCCCCCACCTCTCAGCTGTGCTACCCTGACAGTCCCAAGGGAACCCTTCAAAGTGACAGCAGGATCCTGGGCTGGACACTTTTCCTTCCCAGGGAAAATGGGCCGGTGTTTTCCTGCAGGGGACTTTGTCCCTGAGTGGCCGGACCCTTCCAAAAAATCCAAACGATTAAAGATATTTCCCAGACCCAACCGGCCACCACCTCAAAACTCTGCTGCCTTGACAGTCCAACGGGAACTCTACATGCAGACATCAGCAACCTGGACCGGCAACTTTTCCTTAAAGGGAAAAGGAGCGGTCTTTTTCTCGAGGAGCCTGTGGCTTTGAGTGGCCGGCCGCCTCCAAAATATCCAAACGATTAAAGATATGTCCCAAACCTAACCTGCCCCCACCTCAAACCTGTGCTGCCCTGACAGTCCCAAGGGAACCCTACCTGCTGACATCAGCAACAAGGGCTGGCAACTTTTCCTTAACAGGGAATATGGCCGGTGTTTGTCTCCAAGGGCCTTTGTCCCTGAGTAGCCGGATGCCTCCAAAAAATCCAAACGATTAATGATATGTCCCAGACTTAATCTGCCCCCACCAGAAACTTGTGCTGCCCTGACAGTCCCAAGGGAACCCTACAAACTGACATCAGCAACAAGGGCTGGCAACTTTTCCGTCACAGGGAAAAGGGCCGGTGTTTGTCTTCAGGAACCTTTGTCCCAGAGTGGCCGGCCGCCTCCAAAATCTCCAAACGATTAAAGATATGTCCCAGACCCAACCTGCCCCCACCTCAAATTTGTGCTGCCCTGACAGTCCCAAGGGAAGCCTAAAACTGACATCAGGAACCTGCCTTGGCAACTTTTCCTTCACAGGGAAAATGAGTGGTCTTTTTCTTGAGGAGCCTTTGGCCTTGAGTGGCCCGCCACCTCCAAAAAATCCAAACGATGAAGGATATGTCCCAGACCCAACATGCCCCCACCTCAAACCTGTGCTGCCCTGACAGTCCAAAGGGAACCCTACAAACTGACATCAGCAACCAGGGCTGGCAACTTTTCCTTAACAGGGAATATGGCCGGTGTTTGTCTCCAAGGGCCGTTGGCCCTGAGTGGCCGGCCGCCTCCAAAAAATCCAAATGATTAAAGATATGTCCCAGACCCAACCGGCCCCCGCCTCTCAGCTGTGCTACCCTGACAGTCCCAAGGGAACCCTTCAAAGTGACAGCAGGATCCTGGGCTGGACACTTTTCCTTCCCAGGGAAAATGGGCCGGTGTTTTCCTGCAGGGGACTTTGTCCCTGAGTGCTGGACCCTTCCAAAAAATCCAAACGATTAAAGATATTTCCCAGACCTAATGTGCCCCCACCTCAAAGCTGTGCTGCCCTGACAGTCCCAAGGGAACCCTACCTGCTGACATCAGGAATCTGGGCTGACCATATTTCTTTCCTAGAAAAAATTGCTCGTGTCTTCCTGCAGGGGCCTTTGTCCCTGAGTGGCTGGACACCTCCAAAAAATCCAAACGATTAAAGATATTTCCCAGACCCAACCGGCCACCACCTCAAAACTCTGCTGCCTTGACAGTCCAACGGGAACTCTACATGCAGACATCAGCAACCTGGACCGGCAACTTTTCCTTAAAGGGAAAAGGAGCGGTCTTTTTCTTGAGGAGCCTGTGGCCTTGAGTGGCCGGCCGCCTCCAAAAAATCCAAACGATTAAAGATATGTCCCAAACCTAACCTGCCCCCACCTCAAATTTGTGCTGCCCTGACAGTCCCAAGGGAACCCTACAAACTGACATCAGGAACCTGGGTTGACCATATTTCTTTCCTAGAAAAAATTGCTCGTGTCTTCCTGCAGGGGCCTTTGTCCCTGAGTGGCCGGACGCCTCCAAAAAATCCAAACGATTAAAGATATGTCCCAGACCCAACCTGCCCCCACCTCAAACCTGTGCTGCCCTGACAGTCCCAAGGGAACCCTACAAACTGACATCAGCAACAAGGGCTGGCAACTTTTCCTTAACAGGGAATACGGCCGGTGTTTGTCTCCAAGGGCCTTTGTCCCTGAGTAGCCGGATGCCTCCAAAAAATCCAAACGATTAATGATATGTCCCAGACTTAATCTGCCCCCACCAGAAACTTTTGCTGCCCTGACAGTCCCAAAGGAACCCTACAAACTGACATCAGCAACAAGGGCTGGCAACTTTTCCTTCACAGGGAAAAGCGCCAGTGTTTGTCCTCTGGAGCCTGGGTCCCAGAGTGGCCAGCCGCCTCCAAAATATCCAAACGATTAAAGATATGTCCCAGACCCAACCTGCCCCCACCTCAAATTTCTGCTGCCCTGACAGTCCCAAGGGAAGCCTAAAACTGACATCAGGAACCTGCCTTGGCAACTTTTCCTTCACAGGGAAAATGGGTGGTCTTTTTCTTGAGGAGCCTTTGGCCTTGAGTGGCCCGCCGCCTCCAAAAAATCCAAACGATGAAGGATATGTCCCAGACGCAACATGCCACCACCTCAAACCTGTGCTGCCCTGACAGTCCAAAGGGAACCATACAAACTGACATCAGCAACCAGGGCTGGCAACTTTTCCTTAACAGGGAATATGGCCGGTGTTTGTCTCCAAGGGCCTTTGGCCTTGACTGGCCGGCCGCCTCCAAAAAATCCAAATGATTAATGATATGTCCCAGACCCAACCTGCCCCCACCTCTCAGCTGTGCTACCCTGACAGTCCCAAGGGAACCCTTCAAAGTGACAGCAGGATCCTGGGCTGGACACTTTTCCTTCCCAGGGAAAATGGGCCGGTGTTTTCCTGCAGGGGACTTGGTCCCTGAGTGGCCGGACCCTTCCAAAAAATCCAAACAATTAAAGATATTTCCCAGACCCAACCGGCCGCCACCTCAAAACTGTGCTGCCTTGACAGTCCAACGGGAACTCTACATGCAGACATCAGCAACCTGGACCGGCAACTTTTCCTTAAAGGGAAAAGGAGCGGTCTTTTCTCGAGGAGCCTGTGGCTTTGAGTGGCCGGCCGCCTCCAAAATATCCAAACGATTAAAGATATGTCCCAAACCTAACCTGCCCCCACCTCAAATTTGTGCTGCCTTGACAGTCCCAAGGGAACCCTACCTGCTGACATCAGCAACAAGGGCTGGCAACTTTTCCTTAACAGGGAATATGGCCGGTGTTTGTCTCCAAGGGTCTTTTCCCTGAGTAGCTGGATGCCTCCAAAAAATCCAAACGATTAATGATATGTCCCAGACTTAATCTGCCCCACCAGAAACTTGTGCTGCCCTGACAGTCCCAAAGGAACCCTACAAACTGACATCAGCAACAAGGGCTGGCAACTTTTCCTTCACAGGGAAAAGGGCGGGTGTTTGTCTTCAGGAACCTTTGTCCCAGAGTGGCCAGCCGCCTCCAAAATCTCCAAACGATTAAAGATATGTCCCAGACCCAACCTGCCCCCACCTCAAATTTGTGCTGCCCTGACAGTCCCAAGGGAAGCCTAAAACTGACATCAGGAACCTGCCTTGGCAACTTTTCCTTCACAGGGAAAATGGGTGGTCTTTTTCTTGAGGAGCCTTTGGCCTTGAGTGGCCCACCGCCTCCAAAAAATCCAAACGATAAAGGATATGTCCCAGACCCAACATGCCCCCACCTCAAACCTGTGCTGCCCTGACAGTCCAAAGGGAACCCTACAAACTGACATCAGCAACCAGGGCTGGCAACTTTTCCTTAACAGGGAATATGGCCGGTGTTTGTCTCCAAGGGCCTTTGGCCCTGAGTGGCCGGCCGCCTCCAAAAAATCCAAATGATTAAAGATATGTCCCAGACCCAACTGGCCCCCGCCTCTCAGCTGTGCTACCCTGACAGTCCCAAGGGAACCCTTCAAAGTGACAGCAGGATCCTGGGCTGGACACTTTTCCTTCCCAGGGAAAATGGGCCGGTGTTTTCCTGCAGGGGACTTTGTCCCTGAGTGCTGGACCCTTCCAAAAAATCCAAACGATTAAAGATATTTCCCAGACCTAATGTGCCCCCACCTCAAAGCTGTGCTGCCCTGACAGTCCCAAGGGAACCCTACCTGCTGACATCAGGAATCTGGGCTGACAATATTTCTTTCCTAGAAAAAATTGCTCGTGTCTTCCTGCAGGGGCCTTTGTCCCTGAGTGGCTGGACGCCTCCAAAAAATCCAAACGATTAAAGATATTTCCCAGACCCAACCTGCTCCCACCTCAAAACGGTGCTGCCTTGACAGTCCAACGGGAACTCTACATGCAGACATCAGCAACCTGGACCGGCAACTTTTCCTTAACAGGGAATACGGCCGGTGTTTGTCTCCAAGGGCCTTTGTCCCTGAGTAGCCGGATGCCTCCAAAAAATCCAAACGATTAATGATATGTCCCAGACTTAATCTGCCCCCACCAGAAATTTTTGCTGCCCTGACAGTCCCAAAGGAACCCTATAAACTGAGGGGAGGAACCTGGGCTGGCAACTTTTCCTTCACAGGGAAAAGGGCCGGTGTTTGTCTTCAGGAACCTTTGTCCCAGAGTGGCCGGCTGCCTCCAAAATCTCCAAACGATTAAAGATATGACCCAGACCCAACCTGCCCCCACCTCAAATTTGTGCTGCCCCGACAGTCTCAAGAGACCTCTACTAACTGACATCAGGAACCTGGTCTAGCAACTTTTCGTTCAAAGGGAAAAGGGCTGGTGTTTGTCTTCAGGAGCCAGGGTCCCAGAGTGGCCGGCCGCCTCCAAAATATCCAAACGATTAAAGATATGTCCCAGACCCAACCTACCCCCACCTCAAACCTGAGCTGCCCTGACAGTCCCAGGAGAACCATACAAACTGAAATCAGCAACCAGGGCTGGCAACTTTTCCTTAACAGGGAATACGGCCGGTGTTTGTCTCCAAGGGCCTTTGGCCTTGACTGGCCGGCCGCCTCCAAAAAATCCAAACAATTAAGGATATGTCCCAGACCAAACCGGCCCCCACCTCTAACCTGTGCTACCCTGACAGTCCCAAGGGAACCCTTCAAAGTGACAGCAGGATCCTGGGCTGGACACTTTTCCTTCCCAGCGAAAATGGCCGGTGTTTTCCTGCAGGGACTTTGTCCCTGAGTGGCTGGACCCTTCCAAAAAATCCAAATGATTAAAGATATTTCCCAGACCTAATGTGCCCCCACCTCAAAGCTGTGCTGCCCTGACAGTCCCAAGGGAACCCTACCTGCTGACATCAGGAATCTGGGCTGACCATATTTCTTTCCTAGAAAAAATTGCTCGTGTCTTCCTGCAGGGGCCTTTGTCCCTGAGTGGCTGGACGCCTCCAAAAAATCCAAACGATTAAAGATATTTCCCAGACCCAATCTGCCCCCACCTCAAACCTGTGCTGCCCTGACAGTCCCAAGGGAACCCTACAAACTGACATCAGCAACAAGGGCCGGCAACTTTTCCTTCACAGGGAAAAGCGCCAGTGTTTGTCTCCAAGGGCCTTTGTCCCTGAGTAGATGGCTGCCTCCAAAAAATCCAAACGATTAATGATATGTCCCAGACTTAATCTGCCCCCACCTCAAACCCGTGCTGCCCTGAAAGTCCCAAAACTGACAAGAGGAACCTGGGCTGGCAACTTTTCCTTCAGAGGGAAAAGCTCCGGTGTTTGTCTTCAGGAACCTTTGTCCCAGAGTGGCCGGCCGCCTCCAAAATATCCAAACGATTAAAGATATGTCCCAGACCCAACCTGCCCCCACCTCAAACCTGTGCTGCCCTGACAGTCCCAAGAGAACCCTACAAACTGACATCAGCAACCAGGTCTGGCAACTTTTCCTTAACAGGGAATACGGCCGGTGTTTGTCTCCAAGGGCCTTTGTCCCTGAGTAGCCGGATGCCTCCAAAAAATCCAAATGATTAATGATATGTCCCAGACCCAACCGGCCCCCTCCTCTCAGCTGTGCTACCCTGACAGTCCCAAGGGAACCCTTCAAATTGACAGCAGGCTCCTGGGCTGGACACTTTTCCTTCCCAGCGAAAATGCCTGGTGTTTTCCTGCAGGGACTTTGTCCCTGAGTGGCTGGACCCTTCAAAAAAATCCAAACGATTAAAGATATTTCCCAGACCTAATGTGCCCCCACCTCAAAGCTGTGCTGCCCTGACAGACCCAAGGGAACCCTACCTGCTGACATCAGGAACCAGGGTTGACCATATTTCTTTCCTAGAAAAAATTGTTTGTGTCTTCCGGCAGGGGCCTTTGTCCCTGAGTGGCCGGCCGCCTCCAAAAAATCCAAACGATTAAAGATACGTCCCAGACCAAATCTTCCCCCACCACAAACTTGTGCTGCCCTGACAGTCCGAGGAGAACGCTATAAACTGACATGAGGAACCTGGGCTGGCAACTTTTCCTTAACAGGGAAGAGGGCCGGTGTTTGTCTCTCGGGGCCTATGGCCTGGAGAGGCCGGCCGCCTCCGAAAATCCAAATGATTAAAGATATTTCCCAGACCTAATGTGCCCCCACCTCAAAGCTGTGCTGCCCTGACAGTCCCAAGGGAACCCTACAAACTGACAGCAGGAACCAGGGCTGACCTTATATCTTTCCAAGAAAAAATGGCCAGTGTTTGTCTGAAGGGGTCTTTGGCCTTGACAGGCCGGACGCCTCAAAAATCCAAACGATTAAAGATATTTCCCAGACCCAACCTGCCCCCACCTCAAAACTCTGCTGCCTTGACAGTCCAACGGGAACTCTACATGCAGACATCAGCAACCTGGACCGGCAACTTTTCCTTACAGGGAAAAGGAGCGGTCTTTTTCTTGAGGAGCCTGTGGCCTTGAGTGGCCGGCCGCCTCCAAAAAATCCAAACGATTAAAGATATGTCCCAGAACTAACCGGCACCCCCCTCAAATTTGTGCTGCCTTGACAGTCCCAAGGGAACCCAATAAACTGACATCAGGAACCTGGGCTGGCAACTTTTCCTTCACAGGGTAAAAGGGTCGGTGTTTGTCTTCAGGAACCTTTGTCCCAGAGTGGCCGGCCGCCTCCAAAAACTCCAAACGATTAAAGATATGTCCCAGACCCAACCTGCCCCAACCTCTAACCTGTGCTGCCCTGACAGTCCCAAGGGAACCCTACAAACTGACATCAGGAACCTGGGCCGGCAACTTTTCGTTCAAAGGGAAAAGGGCCGGTGTTTGTCTTCAGGAGCCTGGGTCTCAGAGTGGCCGGCCGCCTCCAAAATATCCAAACGATTAAAGATATGTCCCAGACACAACCTGACCCCACCTCAAAACTGTGCTGCCTTGACAGTCCCAAGGGAACCGTACCAACTGACATCAGCAAGCTGGGATGACAATTTTCGCTTAACAGGGAAATGGACCAGTGATAAACTTCAGAAAGATGGAAGTGCTCTCTGCCCTCTCCTGCCCAGCTCTAGGTACTAGCGGGCACTTGCCAGCCTGGCCGAGGCAAACCACCTCGAGAGATGTCACAGAGCATAAGTGGAGCACAGATGCTCAAAAGCAGCAAAGCTGAAGAGCCTGGCTCAGCTTCACTAGTGTGCAATTGACTGACTGCGGAAAACAAAGCAGCAGAGCACCGGGCTTCTGGGCGCTGTGAAGGCAATTGCCAAAACCAGGCAGCTGCTCCTTCCCAAGCACAGGCAGCTGCCTATGTTCTTGCTTGTCGACAAACTCACCGCTGCCCTTCTTTTCAGCAGCTGCCACCGTCTTCTGTGCATCTCGGAGCCTCTGGCGACGAGCAAGACTTGCCAAGGTGGGACGCATCAGGACCAAGTCAAAACCCAGGCAAGTTGTCCTGGAACGCTTTCCATTCGCTTGCCGAGAGTGAATTCAAGAGGCAGGAGAGCGGCAGCCACCGTCCTCCAGCAGTCAGAAGGCTTGGCACGCAAGCCCGCTTCTTTGCGGCTTCGCTCTTCGCCTCTTCCAAGCAACCGCGATCTCTGCCTCTCGGAGGCGAAGAAGCGGCTAATTCGCGCACAGCTCAGTAGAGCGGCAGCGCAGCGCTCCGGAGCGCCGCTTCAAGCCGAAAGACGCCGGGAAGCGGCACTTTCCTCCGGATAGCTCCGGAGCCGCGCTTCTGCCTCTCTAGTCGTCTCTATCTTAGCGAAAAGCTTTCCCACTCCATTTGGCAAGGGGAGAGTGGACCTGCACTGCACACTAACCGCGGTTTGCAAAGAAAGAGGATTTGCTGCACATTCCAAGGACACGGCTCTTTCCGAGGCAATCTGCAACCTGCTGTCAGATGGAAGTGCTCTCTGCCCTCTCCTGCCCAGCTCTAGGTACTAGCGGGCACTTGCCAGCCTGGCCGAGGCAAACCACCTCGAGAGATGTCACAGAGCATAAGTGGAGCACAGATGCTCAAAAGCAGCAAAGCTGAAGAGCCTGGCTCAGCTTGACTAGTGTGCAATTGACTGACTGCGAAAAACAAAGCAGCAGAGCACCGGGCTTCTGGGCGCTGTGAAGGCAATTGCCAAAACCAGGCAGCTGCTCCTTCCCAAGCACAGGCAGCTGCCTATGTTCTTGCTTGTCGACAAACTCACCGCTGCCCTTCTTTTCAGCAGCTGCCACCGTCTTCTGTGCATCTCGGAGCCTCTGGCGACGAGCAAGACTTGCCAAGGTGGGACGCATCAGGACCCAGTCAAAACCCAGGCAAGTTGTCCTGGAACGCTTTCCATTCGCTTGCCGAGAGTGAATTCAAGAGGCAGGAGAGCGGCAGCCACCGTCCTCCAGCAGTCGGAAGGCTTCGCACGCAAGCCCGCTTCTTTGCGGCTTCGTTCTTCGCCTCTTCCAAGCAACCGCGATCTCTGCCTCTCGGAGGCGAAGAAGCGGCTAATTCGCGCACAGCTCAGTAGAGCGGCAGCGCAGCGCTCCGGAGCGCCGCTTCAAGCCGAAAGACGCCGGGAAGCGGCACTTTCCTCCGGATAGCTCCGGAGCCGCGCTTCTGCCTCTCTAGTCGTCTCTATCTTAGCGAAAAGCTTTCCCACTCCATTTGGCAAGGGGAGAGTGGACCTGCACTGCACACTAACCGCGGTTTGCAAAGAAAGAGGATTTGCTGCACATTCCAAGGACACGGCTCTTTCCGAGGCAATCTGCAACCTGCTGTCAGATGGAAGTGCTCTCTGCCCTCTCCTGCCCAGCTCTAGGTACTAGCGGGCACTTGCCAGCCTGGCCGAGGCAAACCACCTCGAGAGATGTCACAGAGCATAAGTGGAGCACAGATGCTCAAAAGCAGCAAAGCTGAAGAGCCTGGCTCAGCTTCACTAGTGTGCAATTGACTGACTGCGAAAAACAAAGCAGCAGAGCACCGGGCTTCTGGGCGCTGTGAAGGCAATTGCCAAAACCAGGCAGCTGCTCCTTCCCAAGCACAGGCAGCTGCCTATGTTCTTGCTTGTCGACAAACTCACCGCTGCCCTTCTTTTCAGCAGCTGCCACCGTCTTCTGTGCATCTCGGAGCCTCTGGCGACGAGCAAGACTTGCCAAGGTGGGACGCATCAGGACCCAGTCAAAACCCAGGCAAGTTGTCCTGGAACGCTTTCCATTCGCTTGCCGAGAGTGAATTCAAGAGGCAGGAGAGCGGCAGCCACCGTCCTCCAGCAGTCGGAAGGCTTCGCACGCAAGCCCGCTTCTTTGCGGCTTCGTTCTTCGCCTCTTCCAAGCAACCGCGATCTCTGCCTCTCGGAGGCGAAGAAGCGGCTAATTCGCGCACAGCTCAGTAGAGCGGCAGCGCAGCGCTCCGGAGCGCCGCTTCAAGCCGAAAGACGCCGGGAAGCGGCACTTTCCTCCGGATAGCTCCGGAGCCGCGCTTCTGCCTCTCTAGTCGTCTCTATCTTAGCGAAAAGCTTTCCCACTCCATTTGGCAAGGGGAGAGTGGACCTGCACTGCACACTAACCGCGGTTTGCAAAGAAAGAGGATTTGCTGCACATTCCAAGGACATGGCTCTTTCCGAGGCAATCTGCAACCTGCTGTCAGATGGAAGTGCTCTCTGCCCTCTCCTGCCCAGCTCTAGGTACTAGCGGGCACTTGCCAGCCTGGCCGAGGCAAACCACCTCGAGAGATGTCACAGAGCATAAGTGGAGCACAGATGCTCAAAAGCAGCAAAGCTGAAGAGCCTGGCTCAGCTTGACTAGTGTGCAATTGACTGACTGCGAAAAACAAAGCAGCAGAGCACCGGGCTTCTGGGCGCTGTGAAGGCAATTGCCAAAACCAGGCAGCTGCTCCTTCCCAAGCACAGGCAGCTGCCTATGTTCTTGCTTGTCGACAAACTCACCGCTGCCCTTCTTTTCAGCAGCTGCCACCATCTTCTGTGCATCTCGGAGCCTCTGGCGACGAGCAAGACTTGCCAAGGTGGGACGCATCAGGACCAAGTCAAAACCCAGGCAAGTTGTCCTGGAACGCTTTCCATTCGCTTGCCCAGAGTGAATTCAAGAGGCAGGAGAGCGGCAGCCACCGTCCTCCAGCAGTCGGAAGGCTTCGCACGCAAGCCCGCTTCTTTGCGGCTTCGTTCTTCGCCTCTTCCAAGCAACCGCGATCTCTGCCTCTCGGAGGCGAAGAAGCGGCTAATTCGCGCACAGCTCAGTAGAGCGGCAGCGCAGCGCTCCGGAGCGCCGCTTCAAGCCGAAAGACGCCGGGAAGCGGCACTTTCCTCCGGATAGCTCCGGAGCCGCGCTTCTGCCTCTCTAGTCGTCTCTATCTTAGCGAAAAGCTTTCCCACTCCATTTGGCAAGGGGAGAGTGGACCTGCACTGCACACTAACCGCGGTTTGCAAAGAAAGAGGATTTGCTGCACATTCCAAGGACACGGCTCTTTCCGAGGCAATCTGCAACCTGCTGTCAGATGGAAGTGCTCTCTGCCCTCTCCTGCCCAGCTCTAGGTACTAGCGGGCACTTGCCAGCCTGGCCGAGGCAAACCACCTCGAGAGATGTCACAGAGCATAAGTGGAGCACAGATGCTCAAAAGCAGCAAAGCTGAAGAGCCTGGCTCAGCTTCACTAGTGTGCAATTGACTGACTGCGAAAAACAAAGCAGCAGAGCACCGGGCTTCTGGGCGCTGTGAAGGCAATTGCCAAAACCAGGCAGCTGCTCCTTCCCAAGCACAGGCAGCTGCCTATGTTCTTGCTTGTCGACAAACTCACCGCTGCCCTTCTTTTCAGCAGCTGCCACCGTCTTCTGTGCATCTCGGAGCCTCTGGCGACGAGCAAGACTTGCCAAGGTGGGACGCATCAGGACCCAGTCAAAACCCAGGCAAGTTGTCCTGGAACGCTTTCCATTCGCTTGCCGAGAGTGAATTCAAGAGGCAGGAGAGCGGCAGCCACCGTCCTCCAGCAGTCGGAAGGCTTCGCACGCAAGCCCGCTTCTTTGCGGCTTCGTTCTTCGCCTCTTCCAAGCAACCGCGATCTCTGCCTCTCGGAGGCGAAGAGGCGGCTAATTCGCGCACAGCTCAGTAGAGCGGCAGCGCAGCGCTCCGGAGCGCCGCTTCAAGCCGAAAGACGCCGGGAAGCGGCACTTTCCTCCGGATAGCTCCGGAGCCGCGCTTCTGCCTCTCTAGTCGTCTCTATCTTAGCGAAAAGCTTTCCCACTCCATTTGGCAAGGGGAGAGTGGACCTGCACTGCACACTAACCGCGGTTTGCAAAGAAAGAGGATTTGCTGCACATTCCAAGGACACGGCTCTTTCCGAGGCAATCTGCAACCTGCTGTCAGATGGAAGTGCTCTCTGCCCTCTCCTGCCCAGCTCTAGGTACTAGCGGGCACTTGCCAGCCTGGCCGAGGCAAACCACCTCGAGAGATGTCACAGAGCATAAGTGGAGCACAGATGCTCAAAAGCAGCAAAGCTGAAGAGCCTGGCTCAGCTTCACTAGTGTGCAATTGACTGACTGCGAAAAACAAAGCAGCAGAGCACCGGGCTTCTGGGCGCTGTGAAGGCAATTGCCAAAACCAGGCAGCTGCTCCTTCCCAAGCACAGGCAGCTGCCTATGTTCTTGCTTGTCGACAAACTCACCGCTGCCCTTCTTTTCAGCAGCTGCCACCGTCTTCTGTGCATCTCGGAGCCTCTGGCGACGAGCAAGACTTGCCAAGGTGGGACGCATCAGGACCAAGTCAAAACCCAGGCAAGTTGTCCTGGAACGCTTTCCATTCGCTTGCCGAGAGTGAATTCAAGAGGCAGGAGAGTGGCAGCCACCGTCCTCCAGCAGTCGGAAGGCTTCGCACGCAAGCCCGCTTCTTTGCGGCTTCGTTCTTCGCCTCTTCCAAGCAACCGCGATCTCTGCCTCTCGGAGGCGAAGAAGCGGCTAATTCGCGCACAGCTCAGTAGAGCGGCAGCGCAGCGCTCCGGAGCGCCGCTTCAAGCCGAAAGACGCCGGGAAGCGGCACTTTCCTCCGGATAGCTCCGGAGCCGCGCTTCTGCCTCTCTAGTCGTCTCTATCTTAGCGAAAAGCTTTCCCACTCCATTTGGCAAGGGGAGAGTGGACCTGCACTGCACACTAACCGCGGTTTGCAAAGAAAGAGGATTTGCTGCACATTCCAAGGACACGGCTCTTTCCGAGGCAATCTGCAACCTGCTGTCAGATGGAAGTGCTCTCTGCCCTCTCCTGCCCAGCTCTAGGTACTAGCGGGCACTTGCCAGCCTGGCCGAGGCAAACAACCTCCAGAGATGTCACAGAGCATAAGTGGAGCACAGATGCTCAAAAGCAGCAAAGCTGAAGAGCCTGGCTCAGCTTCACTAGTGTGCAATTGACTGACTGCGAAAAACAAAGCAGCAGAGCACCGGGCTTCTGGGCGCTGTGAAGGCAATTGCCAAAACCAGGCAGCTGCTCCTTCCCAAGCACAGGCAGCTGCCTATGTTCTTGCTTGTCGACAAACTCACCGCTGCCCTTCTTTTCAGCAGCTGCCACCGTCTTCTGTGCATCTCGGAGCCTCTGGCGACGAGCAAGACTTGCCAAGGTGGGACGCATCAGGACCCAGTCAAAACCCAGGCAAGTTGTCCTGGAACGCTTTCCATTCGCTTGCCGAGAGTGAATTCAAGAGGCAGGAGAGCGGCAGCCACCGTCCTCCAGCAGTCGGAAGGCTTCGCACGCAAGCCCGCTTCTTTGCGGCTTCGCTCTTCGCCTCTTCCAAGCAACCGCGATCTCTGCCTCTCGGAGGCGAAGAAGCGGCTAATTCGCGCACAGCTCAGTAGAGCGGCAGCGCAGCGCTCCGGAGCGCCGCTTCAAGCCGAAAGACGCCGGGAAGCGGCACTTTCCTCCGGATAGCTCCGGAGCCGCGCTTCTGCCTCTCTAGTCGTCTCTATCTTAGCGAAAAGCTTTCCCACTCCATTTGGCAAGGGGAGAGTGGACCTGCACTGCACACTAACCGCGGTTTGCAAAGAAAGAGGATTTGCTGCACATTCCAAGGACACGGCTCTTTCCGAGGCAATCTGCAACCTGCTGTCAGATGGAAGTGCTCTCTGCCCTCTCCTGCCCAGCTCTAGGTACTAGCGGGCACTTGCCAGCCTGGCCGAGGCAAACCACCTCGAGAGATGTCACAGAGCATAAGTGGAGCACAGATGCTCAAAAGCAGCAAAGCTGAAGAGCCTGGCTCAGCTTCACTAGTGTGCAATTGACTGACTGCGGAAAACAAAGCAGCAGAGCACCGGGCTTCTGGGCGCTGTGAAGGCAATTGCCAAAACCAGGCAGCTGCTCCTTCCCAAGCACAGGCAGCTGCCTATGTTCTTGCTTGTCGACAAACTCACCGCTGCCCTTCTTTTCAGCAGCTGCCACCGTCTTCTGTGCATCTCGGAGCCTCTGGCGACGAGCAAGACTTGCCAAGGTGGGACGCATCAGGACCAAGTCAAAACCCAGGCAAGTTGTCCTGGAACGCTTTCCATTCGCTTGCCGAGAGTGAATTCAAGAGGCAGGAGAGCGGCAGCCACCGTCCTCCAGCAGTCGGAAGGCTTCGCACGCAAGCCCGCTTCTTTGCGGCTTCGTTCTTCGCCTCTTCCAAGCAACCGCGATCTCTGCCTCTCGGAGGCGAAGAAGCGGCTAATTCGCGCACAGCTCAGTAGAGCGGCAGCACAGCGCTCCGGAGCGCCGCTTCAAGCCGAAAGACGCCGGGAAGCGGCACTTTCCTCCGGATAGCTCCGGAGCCGCGCTTCTGCCTCTCTAGTGGTCTCTATCTTAGCGAAAAGCTTTCCCACTCCATTTGGCAAGGGGAGAGTAGACCTGCACTGCACACTAACCGCGGTTTGCAAAGAAAGAGGATTTGCTGCACATTCCAAGGACACGGCTCTTTCCGAGGCAATCTGCAACCTGCTGTCAGATGGAAGTGCTCTCTGCCCTCTCCTGCCCAGCTCTAGGTACTAGCGGGCACTTGCCAGCCTGGCCGAGGCAAACCACCTCGAGAGATGTCACAGAGCATAAGTGGAGCACAGATGCTCAAAAGCAGCAAAGCTGAAGAGCCTGGCTCAGCTTGACTAGTGTGCAATTGACTGACTGCGGAAAACAAAGCAGCAGAGCACCGGGCTTCTGGGCGCTGTGAAGGCAATTGCCAAAACCAGGCAGCTGCTCCTTCCCAAGCACAGGCAGCTGCCTATGTTCTTGCTTGTCGACAAACTCACCGCTGCCCTTCTTTTCAGCAGCTGCCACCGTCTTCTGTGCATCTCGGAGCCTCTGGCGACGAGCAAGACATGCCAAGGTGGGACGCATAAGGACCCAGTCAAAACCCAGGCAAGTTGTCCTGGAACGCTTTCCATTCGCTTGCCGAGAGTGAATTCAAGAGGCAGGAGAGCGGCAGCCACCGTCCTCCAGCAGTCGGAAGGCTTCGCACGCAAGCCCGCTTCTTTGCGGCTTCGCTCTTCGCCTCTTCCAAGCAACCGCGATCTCTGCCTCTCGGAGGCGAAGAAGCGGCTAATTCGCGCACAGCTCAGTAGAGCGGCAGCGCAGCGCTCCGGAGCGCCGCTTCAAGCCGAAAGACGCCGGGAAGCGGCACTTTCCTCCGGATAGCTCCGGAGCCGCGCTTCTGCCTCTCTAGTCGTCTCTATCTTAGCGAAAAGCTTTCCCACTCCATTTGGCAAGGGGAGAGTGGACCTGCACTGCACACTAACCGCGGTTTGCAAAGAAAGAGGATTTGCTGCACATTCCAAGGACACGGCTCTTTCCGAGGCAATCTGCAACCTGCTGTCAGATGGAAGTGCTCTCTGCCCTCTCCTGCCCAGCTCTAGGTACTAGCGGGCACTTGCCAGCCTGGCCGAGGCAAACCACCTCGAGAGATGTCACAGAGCATAAGTGGAGCACAGATGCTCAAAAGCAGCAAAGCTGAAGAGCCTGGCTCAGCTTCACTAGTGTGCAATTGACTGACTGCGAAAAACAAAGCAGCAGAGCACCGGGCTTCTGGGCGCTGTGAAGGCAATTGCCAAAACCAGGCAGCTGCTCCTTCCCAAGCACAGGCAGCTGCCTATGTTCTTGCTTGTCGACAAACTCACCGCTGCCCTTCTTTTCAGCAGCTGCCACCGTCTTCTGTGCATCTCGGAGCCTCTGGCGACGAGCAAGACTTGCCAAGGTGGGACGCATCAGGACCCAGTCAAAACCCAGGCAAGTTGTCCTGGAACGCTTTCCATTCGCTTGCCGAGAGTGAATTCAAGAGGCAGGAGAGCGGCAGCCACCGTCCTCCAGCAGTCGGAAGGCTTCGCACGCAAGCCCGCTTCTTTGCGGCTTCGTTCTTCGCCTCTTCCAAGCAACCGCGATCTCTGCCTCTCGGAGGCGAAGAGGCGGCTAATTCGCGCACAGCTCAGTAGAGCGGCAGCGCAGCGCTCCGGAGCGCCGCTTCAAGCCGAAAGACGCCGGGAAGCGGCACTTTCCTCCGGATAGCTCCGGAGCCGCGCTTCTGCCTCTCTAGTCGTCTCTATCTTAGCGAAAAGCTTTCCCACTCCATTTGGCAAGGGGAGAGTGGACCTGCACTGCACACTAACCGCGGTTTGCAAAGAAAGAGGATTTGCTGCACATTCCAAGGACACGGCTCTTTCCGAGGCAATCTGCAACCTGCTGTCAGATGGAAGTGCTCTCTGCCCTCTCCTGCCCAGCTCTAGGTACTAGCGGGCACTTGCCAGCCTGGCCGAGGCAAACCACCTCGAGAGATGTCACAGAGCATAAGTGGAGCACAGATGCTCAAAAGCAGCAAAGCTGAAGAGCCTGGCTCAGCTTGACTAGTGTGCAATTGACTGACTGCGAAAAACAAAGCAGCAGAGCACCGGGCTTCTGGGCGCTGTGAAGGCAATTGCCAAAACCAGGCAGCTGCTCCTTCCCAAGCACAGGCAGCTGCCTATGTTCTTGCTTGTCGACAAACTCACCGCTGCCCTTCTTTTCAGCAGCTGCCACCATCTTCTGTGCATCTCGGAGCCTCTGGCGACGAGCAAGACTTGCCAAGGTGGGACGCATCAGGACCAAGTCAAAACCCAGGCAAGTTGTCCTGGAACGCTTTCCATTCGCTTGCCCAGAGTGAATTCAAGAGGCAGGAGAGCGGCAGCCACCGTCCTCCAGCAGTCGGAAGGCTTCGCACGCAAGCCCGCTTCTTTGCGGCTTCGTTCTTCGCCTCTTCCAAGCAACCGCGATCTCTGCCTCTCGGAGGCGAAGAAGCGGCTAATTCGCGCACAGCTCAGTAGAGCAGCAGCGCAGCGCTCCGGAGCGCCGCTTCAAGCCGAAAGACGCCGGGAAGCGGCACTTTCCTCCGGATAGCTCCGGAGCCGCGCTTCTGCCTCTCTAGTCGTCTCTATCTTAGCGAAAAGCTTTCCCACTCCATTTGGCAAGGGGAGAGTGGACCTGCACTGCACACTAACCGCGGTTTGCAAAGAAAGAGGATTTGCTGCACATTCCAAGGACACGGCTCTTTCCGAGGCAATCTGCAACCTGCTGTCAGATGGAAGTGCTCTCTGCCCTCTCCTGCCCAGCTCTAGGTACTAGCGGGCACTTGCCAGCCTGGGCGAGGCAAGCAACCTCGAGAGATGTCACAGAGCATAAGTGGAGCACAGATGCTCAAAAGCAGCAAAGCTGAAGAGCCTGGCTCAGCTTCACTAGTGTGCAATTGACTGACTGCGAAAAACAAAGCAGCAGAGCACCGGGCTTCTGGGCGCTGTGAAGGCAATTGCCAAAACCAGGCAGCTGCTCCTTCCCAAGCACAGGCAGCTGCCTATGTTCTTGCTTGTCGACAGACTCACCGCTGCCCTTCTTTTCAGCAGCTGCCACCGTCTTCTGTGCATCTCGGAGCCTCTGGCGACGAGCAAGACTTGCCAAGGTGGGACGCATCAGGACCAAGTCAAAACCCAGGCAAGTTGTCCTGGAACGCTTTCCATTCGCTTGCCGAGAGTGAATTCAAGAGGCAGGAGAGCGGCAGCCACCGTCCTCCAGCAGTCGGAAGGCTTCGCACGCAAGCCCGCTTCTTTGCGGCTTCGTTCTTCGCCTCTTCCAAGCAACCGCGATCTCTGCCTCTCGGAGGCGAAGAAGCGGCTAATTCGCGCACAGCTCAGTAGAGCGGCAGCACAGCGCTCCGGAGCGCCGCTTCAAGCCGAAAGACGCCGGGAAGCGGCACTTTCCTCCGGATAGCTCCGGAGCCGCGCTTCTGCCTCTCTAGTGGTCTCTATCTTAGCGAAAAGCTTTCCCACTCCATTTGGCAAGGGGAGAGTGGACCTGCACTGCACACTAACCGCGGTTTGCAAAGAAAGAGGATTTGCTGCACATTCCAAGGACACGGCTCTTTCCGAGGCAATCTGCAACCTGCTGTCAGATGGAAGTGCTCTCTGCCCTCTCCTGCCCAGCTCTAGGTACTAGCAGGCACTTGCCAGCCTGGCCGAGGCAAACCACCTCGAGAGATGTCACAGAGCATAAGTGGAGCACAGATGCTCAAAAGCAGCAAAGCTGAAGAGCCTGGCTCAGCTTGACTAGTGTGCAATTGACTGACTGCGGAAAACAAAGCAGCAGAGCACCGGGCTTCTGGGCGCTGTGAAGGCAATTGCCAAAACCAGGCAGCTGCTCCTTCCCAAGCACAGGCAGCTGCCTATGTTCTTGCTTGTCGACAAACTCACCGCTGCCCTTCTTTTCAGCAGCTGCCACCGTCTTATGTGCATCTCGGAGCCTCTGGCGACGAGCAAGACTTGCCAAGGTGGGACGCATCAGGACCCAGTCAAAACCCAGGCAAGTTGTCCTGGAACGCTTTCCATTCGCTTGCCGAGAGTGAATTCAAGAGGCAGGAGAGCGGCAGCCACCGTCCTCCAGCAGTCGGAAGGCTTGGCACGCAAGCCCGCTTCTTTGCGGCTTCGTTCTTCGCCTCTTCCAAGCAACCGCGATCTCTGCCTCTCGGAGGCGAAGAAGCGGCTAATTCGCGCACAGCTCAGTAGAGCGGCAGCGCAGCGCTCCGGAGCGCCGCTTCAAGCCGAAAGACGCCGGGAAGCGGCACTTTCCTCCGGATAGCTCCGGAGCCGCGCTTCTGCCTCTCTAGTCGTCTCTATCTTAGCGAAAAGCTTTCCCACTCCATTTGGCAAGGGGAGAGTGGACCTGCACTGCACACTAACCGCGGTTTGCAAAGAAAGAGGATTTGCTGCACATTCCAAGGACACGGCTCTTTCCGAGGCAATCTGCAACCTGCTGTCAGATGGAAGTGCTCTCTGCCCTCTCCTGCCCAGCTCTAGGTACTAGCGGGCACTTGCCAGCCTGGCCGAGGCAAACCACCTCGAGAGATGTCACAGAGCATAAGTGGAGCACAGATGCTCAAAAGCAGCAAAGCTGAAGAGCCTGGCTCAGCTTGACTAGTGTGCAATTGACTGACTGCGAAAAACAAAGCAGCAGAGCACCGGGCTTCTGGGCGCTGTGAAGGCAATTGCCAAAACCAGGCAGCTGCTCCTTCCCAAGCACAGGCAGCTGCCTATGTTCTTGCTTGTCGACAAAAACTCACCGCTGCCCTTCTTTTCAGCAGCTGCCACCGTCTTCTGTGCATCTCGGAGCCTCTGGCGACGAGCAAGACTTGCCAAGGTGGGACGCATCAGGACCAAGTCAAAACCCAGGCAAGTTGTCCTGGAACGCTTTCCATTCGCTTGCCGAGAGTGAATTCAAGAGGCAGGAGAGCGGCAGCCACCGTCCTCCAGCAGTCGGAAGGCTTCGCACGCAAGCCCGCTTCTTTGCGGCTTCGTTCTTCGCCTCTTCCAAGCAACCGCGATCTCTGCCTCTCGGAGGCGAAGAAGCGGCTAATTCGCGCACAGCTCAGTAGAGCGGCAGCGCAGCGCTCCGGAGCGCCGCTTCAAGCCGAAAGACGCCGGGAAGCGGCACTTTCCTCCGGATAGCTCCGGAGCCGCGCTTCTGCCTCTCTAGTCGTCTCTATCTTAGCGAAAAGCTTTCCCACTCCATTTGGCAAGGGGAGAGTGGACCTGCACTGCACACTAACCGCGGTTTGCAAAGAAGAGGATTTGCTGCACATTCCAAGGACACGGCTCTTTCCGAGGCAATCTGCAACCTGCTGTCAGATGGAAGTGCTCTCTGCCCTCTCCTGCCCAGCTCTAGGTACTAGCGGGCACTTGCCAGCCTGGCCGAGGCAAACCACCTCGAGAGATGTCACAGAGCATAAGTGGAGCACAGATGCTCAAAAGCAGCAAAGCTGAAGAGCCTGGCTCAGCTTCACTAGTGTGCAATTGACTGACTGCGAAAAACAAAGCAGCAGAGCACCGGGCTTCTGGGCGCTGTGAAGGCAATTGCCAAAACCAGGCAGCTGCTCCTTCCCAAGCACAGGCAGCTGCCTATGTTCTTGCTTGTCGACAAACTCACCGCTGCCCTTCTTTTCAGCAGCTGCCACCGTCTTCTGTGCATCTCGGAGCCTCTGGCGACGAGCAAGACTTGCCAAGGTGGGACGCATCAGGACCCAGTCAAAACCCAGGCAAGTTGTCCTGGAACGCTTTCCATTCGCTTGCCGAGAGTGAATTCAAGAGGCAGGAGAGCGGCAGCCACCGTCCTCCAGCAGTCGGAAGGCTTCGCACGCAAGCCCGCTTCTTTGCGGCTTCGCTCTTCGCCTCTTCCAAGCAACCGCGA
Source organism: Anomalospiza imberbis (assembly GCF_031753505.1). Lineage (NCBI taxonomy): Eukaryota > Metazoa > Chordata > Aves > Passeriformes > Viduidae > Anomalospiza > Anomalospiza imberbis. Next base: position 14,687 of record NW_027100465.1, on the reverse strand, counting down.
TCTCTGCCTCTCGGAGGCGAAGAAGCGGCTAATTCGCGCACAGCTCAGTAGAGCGGCAGCGCAGCGCTCCGGAGCGCCGCTTCAAGCCGAAAGACGCCGGGAAGCGGCACTTTCCTCCGGATAGCTCCGGAGCCGCGCTTCTGCCTCTCTAGTCGTCTCTATCTTAGCGAAAAGCTTTCCCACTCCATTTGGCAAGGGAGAGTGGACCTGCACTGCACACTAACCGCGGTTTGCAAAGAAAGAGGATTTGCTGCACATTCCAAGGACACGGCTCTTTCCGAGGCAATCTGCAACCTGCTGTCAGATGGAAGTGCTCTCTGCCCTCTCCTGCCCAGCTCTAGGTACTAGCGGGCACTTGCCAGCCTAGCCGAGGCAAACCACCTCGAGAGATGTCACAGAGCATAAGTGGAGCACAGATGCTCAAAAGCAGCAAAGCTGAAGAGCCTGGCTCAGCTTGACTAGTGTGCAATTGACTGACTGCGAAAAACAAAGCAGCAGAGCACCGGGCTTCTGGGCGCTGTGAAGGCAATTGCCAAAACCAGGCAGCTGCTCCTTCCCAAGCACAGGCAGCTGCCTATGTTCTTGCTTGTCGACAAACTCACCGCTGCCCTTCTTTTCAGCAGCTGCCACCGTCTTCTGTGCATCTCGGAGCCTCTGGCGACGAGCAAGACTTGCCAAGGTGGGACGCATCAGGACCCAGTAAAAACCCAGGCAAGTTGTCCTGGAACGCTTTCCATTCGCTTGCCGAGAGTGAATTCAAGAGGCAGGAGAGCGGCAGCCACCGTCCTCCAGCAGTCGGAAGGCTTCGCACGCAAGCCCGCTTCTTTGCGGCTTCGCTCTTCGCCTCTTCCAAGCAACCGCGATCTCTGCCTCTCGGAGGCGAAGAAGCGGCTAATTCGCGCACAGCTCAGTAGAGCGGCAGCGCAGCGCTCCGGAGCGCCGCTTCAAGCCGAAAGACGCCGGGAAGCGGCACTTTCCTCCGGATAGCTCCGGAGCCGCGCTTCTGCCTCTCTAGTGGTCTCTATCTTAGCGAAAAGCTTTCCCACTCCATTTGGCAAGGGGAGAGTGGACCTGCACTGCACACTAACCGCGGTTTGCAAAGAAAGAGGATTTGCTGCACATTCCAAGGACACGGCTCTTTCCGAGGCAATCTGCAACCTGCTGTCAGATGGAAGTGCTCTCTGCCCTCTCCTGCCCAGCTCTAGGTACTAGCGGGCACTTGCCAGCCTGGCCGAGGCAAACCACCTCGAGAGATGTCACAGAGCATAAGTGGAGCACAGATGCTCAAAAGCAGCAAAGCTGAAGAGCCTGGCTCAGCTTGACTAGTGTGCAATTGACTGACTGCGAAAAACAAAGCAGCAGAGCACCGGGCTTCTGGGCGCTGTGAAGGCAATTGCCAAAACCAGGCAGCTGCTCCTTCCCAAGCACAGGCAGCTGCCTATGTTCTTGCTTGTCGACAAACTCACCGCTGCCCTTCTTTTCAGCAGCTGCCACCGTCTTCTGTGCATCTCGGAGCCTCTGGCGACGAGCAAGACTTGCCAAGGTGGGACGCATCAGGACCCAGTCAAAACCCAGGCAAGTTGTCCTGGAACGCTTTCCATTCGCTTGCCGAGAGTGAATTCAAGAGGCAGGAGAGCGGCAGCCACCGTCCTCCAGCAGTCGGAAGGCTTCGCACGCAAGCCCGCTTCTTTGCGGCTTCGTTCTTCGCCTCTTCCAAGCAACCGCGATCTCTGCCTCTCGGAGGCGAAGAAGCGGCTAATTCGCGCACAGCTCAGTAGAGCGGCAGCGCAGCGCTCCGGAGCGCCGCTTCAAGCCGAAAGACGCCGGGAAGCGGCACTTTCCTCCGGATAGCTCCGGAGCCGCGCTTCTGCCTCTCTAGTCGTCTCTATCTTAGCGAAAAGCTTTCCCACTCCATTTGGCAAGGGGAGAGTGGACCTGCACTGCACACTAACCGCGGTTTGCAAAGAAAGAGGATTTGCTGCACATTCCAAGGACACGGCTCTTTCCGAGGCAATCTGCAACCTGCTGTCAGATGGAAGTGCTCTCTGCCCTCTCCTGCCCAGCTCTAGGTACTAGCGGGCACTTGCCAGCCTGGCCGAGGCAAACCACCTCGAGAGATGTCACAGAGCATAAGTGGAGCACAGATGCTCAAAAGCAGCAAAGCTGAAGAGCCTGGCTCAGCTTCACTAGTGTGCAATTGACTGACTGCGAAAAACAAAGCAGCAGAGCACCGGGCTTCTGGGCGCTGTGAAGGCAATTGCCAAAACCAGGCAGCTGCTCCTTCCCAAGCACAGGCAGCTGCCTATGTTCTTGCTTGTCGACAAACTCACCGCTGCCCTTCTTTTCAGCAGCTGCCACTGTCTTCTGTGCATCTCGGAGCCTCTGGCGACGAGCAAGACTTGCCAAGGTGGGACGCATCAGGACCAAGTCAAAACCCAGGCAAGTTGTCCTGGAACGCTTTCCATTCGCTTGCCGAGAGTGAATTCAACAGGCAGGAGAGCGGCAGCCACCGTCCTCCAGCAGTCGGAAGGCTTGGCACGCAAGCCCGCTTCTTTGCGGCTTCGTTCTTCGCCTCTTCCAAGCAACCGCGATCTCTGCCTCTCGGAGGCGAAGAAGCGGCTAATTCGCGCACAGCTCAGTAGAGCGGCAGCGCAGCGCTCCGGAGCGCCGCTTCAAGCCGAAAGACGCCGGGAAGCGGCACTTTCCTCCGGATAGCTCCGGAGCCGCGCTTCTGCCTCTCTAGTCGTCTCTATCTTAGCGAAAAGCTTTCCCACTCCATTTGGCAAGGGGAGAGTGGACCTGCACTGCACACTAACCGCGGTTTGCAAAGAAAGAGGATTTGCTGCACATTCCAAGGACACGGCTCTTTCCGAGGCAATCTGCAACCTGCTGTCAGATGGAAGTGCTCTCTGCCCTCTCCTGCCCAGCTCTAGGTACTAGCGGGCACTTGCCAGCCTGGCCGAGGCAAACCACCTCGAGAGATGTCACAGAGCATAAGTGGAGCACAGATGCTCAAAAGCAGCAAAGCTGAAGAGCCTGGCTCAGCTTCACTAGTGTGCAATTGACTGACTGCGAAAAACAAAGCAGCAGAGCACCGGGCTTCTGGGCGCTGTGAAGGCAATTGCCAAAACCAGGCAGCTGCTCCTTCCCAAGCACAGGCAGCTGCCTATGTTCTTGCTTGTCGACAAACTCACCGCTGCCCTTCTTTTCAGCAGCTGCCACCGTCTTCTGTGCATCTCGGAGCCTCTGGCGACGAGCAAGACTTGCCAAGGTGGGACGCATCAGGACCCAGTCAAAACCCAGGCAAGTTGTCCTGGAACGCTTTCCATTCGCTTGCCGAGAGTGAATTCAAGAGGCAGGAGAGCGGCAAGCCACCATCCTCCAGCAGTCGGAAGGCTTCGCACGCAAGCCCGCTTCTTTGCGGCTTCGCTCTTCGCCTCTTCCAAGCAACCGCGATCTCTGCCTCTCGGAGGCGAAGAAGCGGCTAATTCGCGCACAGCTCAGTAGAGCGGCAGCGCAGCGCTCCGGAGCGCCGCTTCAAGCCGAAAGACGCCGGGAAGCGGCACTTTCCTCCGGATAGCTCCGGAGCCGCGCTTCTGCCTCTCTAGTCGTCTCTATCTTAGCGAAAAGCTTTCCCACTCCATTTGGCAAGGGGAGAGTGGACCTGCACTGCACACTAACCGCGGTTTGCAAAGAAAGAGGATTTGCTGCACATTCCAAGGACACGGCTCTTTCCGAGGCAATCTGCAACCTGCTGTCAGATGGAAGTGCTCTCTGCCCTCTCCTGCCCAGCTCTAGGTACTAGCGGGCACTTGCCAGCCTGGCCGAGGCAAACCACCTCGAGAGATGTCACAGAGCATAAGTGGAGCACAGATGCTCAAAAGCAGCAAAGCTGAAGAGCCTGGCTCAGCTTGACTAGTGTGCAATTGACTGACTGCGAAAAACAAAGCAGCAGAGCACCGGGCTTCTGGGCGCTGTGAAGGCAATTGCCAAAACCAGGCAGCTGCTCCTTCCCAAGCACAGGCAGCTGCCTATGTTCTTGCTTGTCGACAAACTCACCGCTGCCCTTCTTTTCAGCAGCTGCCACCGTCTTCTGTGCATCTCGGAGCCTCTGGCGACGAGCAAGACTTGCCAAGGTGGGACGCATCAGGACCAAGTCAAAACCCAGGCAAGTTGTCCTGGAACGCTTTCCATTCGCTTGCCGAGAGTGAATTCAAGAGGCAGGAGAGCGGCAGCCACCGTCCTCCAGCAGTCGGAAGGCTTCGCACGCAAGCCCGCTTCTTTGCGGCTTCGCTCTTCGCCTCTTCCAAGCAACCGCGATCTCTGCCTCTCGGAGGCGAAGAAGCGGCTAATTCGCGCACAGCTCAGTAGAGCGGCAGCGCAGCGCTCCAGAGCGCCGCTTCAAGCCGAAAGACGCCGGGAAGCGGCACTTTCCTCCGGATAGCTCCGGAGCCGCGCTTCTGCCTCTCTAGTCGTCTCTATCTTAGCGAAAAGCTTTCCCACTCCATTTGGCAAGGGGAGAGTGGACCTGCACTGCACACTAACCGCGGTTTGCAAAGAAAGAGGATTTGCTGCACATTCCAAGGACACGGCTCTTTCCGAGGCAATCTGCAACCTGCTGTCAGATGGAAGTGCTCTCTGCCCTCTCCTGCCCAGCTCTAGGTACTAGCGGGCACTTGCCAGCCTGGCCGAGGCAAACCACCTCGAGAGATGTCACAGAGCATAAGTGGAGCACAGATGCTCAAAAGCAGCAAAGCTGAAGAGCCTGGCTCAGCTTCACTAGTGTGCAATTGACTGACTGCGAAAAACAAAGCAGCAGAGCACCGGGCTTCTGGGCGCTGTGAAGGCAATTGCCAAAACCAGGCAGCTGCTCCTTCCCAAGCACAGGCAGCTGCCTATGTTCTTGCTTGTCGACAAACTCACCGCTGCCCTTCTTTTCAGCAGCTGCCACCGTCTTCTGTGCATCTCGGAGCCTCTGGCGACGAGCAAGACTTGCCAAGGTGGGACGCATCAGGACCCAGTCAAAACCCAGGCAAGTTGTCCTGGAACGCTTTCCATTCGCTTGCCGAGAGTGAATTCAAGAGGCAGGAGAGCGGCAGCCACCGTCCTCCAGCAGTCGGAAGGCTTCGCACGCAAGCCCGCTTCTTTGCGGCTTCGTTCTTCGCCTCTTCCAAGCAACCGCGATCTCTGCCTCTCGGAGGCGAAGAAGCGGCTAATTCGCGCACAGCTCAGTAGAGCGGCAGCGCAGCGCTCCGGAGCGCCGCTTCAAGCCGAAAGACGCCGGGAAGCGGCACTTTCCTCCGGATAGCTCCGGAGCCGCGCTTCTGCCTCTCTAGTCGTCTCTATCTTAGCGAAAAGCTTTCCCACTCCATTTGGCAAGGGGAGAGTGACCTGCACTGCACACTAACCGCGGTTTGCAAAGAAAGAGGATTTGCTGCACATTCCAAGGACACGGCTCTTTCCGAGGCAATCTGCAACCTGCTGTCAGATGGAAGTGCTCTCTGCCCTCTCCTGCCCAGCTCTAGCTACTAGCGGGCACTTGCCAGCCTGGCCGAGGCAAACCACCTCGAGAGATGTCACAGAGCATAAGTGGAGCACAGATGCTCAAAAGCAGCAAAGCTGAAGAGCCTGGCTCAGCTTCACTAGTGTGCAATTGACTGACTGCGAAAAACAAAGCAGCAGAGCACCGGGCTTCTGGGCGCTGTGAAGGCAATTGCCAAAACCAGGCAGCTGCTCCTTCCCAAGCACAGGCAGCTGCCTATGTTCTTGCTTGTCGACAAACTCACCGCTGCCCTTCTTTTCAGCAGCTGCCACCGTCTTCTGTGCATCTCGGAGCCTCTGGCGACGAGCAAGACTTGCCAAGGTGGGACGCATCAGGACCAAGTCAAAACCCAGGCAAGTTGTCCTGGAACGCTTTCCATTCGCTTGCCGAGAGTGAATTCAAGAGGCAGGAGAGCGGCAGCCACCGTCCTCCAGCAGTCGGAAGGCTTGGCACGCAAGCCCGCTTCTTTGCGGCTTCGTTCTTCGCCTCTTCCAAGCAACCGCGATCTCTGCCTCTCGGAGGCGAAGAAGCGGCTAATTCGCGCACAGCTCAGTAGAGCGGCAGCGCAGCGCTCCGGAGCGCCGCTTCAAGCCGAAAGACGCCGGGAAGCGGCACTTTCCTCCGGATAGCTCCGGAGCCGCGCTTCTGCCTCTCTAGTCGTCTCTATCTTAGCGAAAAGCTTTCCCACTCCATTTGGCAAGGGGAGAGTGGACCTGCACTGCACACTAACCGCGGTTTGCAAAGAAAGAGGATTTGCTGCACATTCCAAGGACACGGCTCTTTCCGAGGCAATCTGCAACCTGCTGTCAGATGGAAGTGCTCTCTGCCCTCTCCTGCCCAGCTCTAGGTACTAGCGGGCACTTGCCAGCCTGGCCGAGGCAAACCACCTCGAGAGATGTCACAGAGCATAAGTGGAGCACAGATGCTCAAAAGCAGCAAAGCTGAAGAGCCTGGCTCAGCTTCACTAGTGTGCAATTGACTGACTGCGAAAAACAAAGCAGCAGAGCACCGGGCTTCTGGGCGCTGTGAAGGCAATTGCCAAAACCAGGCAGCTGCTCCTTCCCAAGCACAGGCAGCTGCCTATGTTCTTGCTTGTCGACAAACTCACCGCTGCCCTTCTTTTCAGCAGCTGCCACCGTCTTCTGTGCATCTCGGAGCCTCTGGCGACGAGCAAGACTTGCCAAGGTGGGACGCATCAGGACCCAGTAAAAACCCAGGCAAGTTGTCCTGGAACGCTTTCCATTCGCTTGCCGAGAGTGAATTCAAGAGGCAGGAGAGCGGCAGCCACCGTCCTCCAGCAGTCGGAAGGCTTCGCACGCAAGCCCGCTTCTTTGCGGCTTCGTTCTTCGCCTCTTCCAAGCAACCGCGATCTCTGCCTCTCGGAGGCGAAGAAGCGGCTAATTCGCGCACAGCTCAGTAGAGCGGCAGCGCAGCGCTCCGGAGCGCCGCTTCAAGCCGAAAGACGCCGGGAAGCGGCACTTTCCTCCGGATAGCTCCGGAGCCGCGCTTCTGCCTCTCTAGTCGTCTCTATCTTAGCGAAAAGCTTTCCCACTCCATTTGGCAAGGGGAGAGTGGACCTGCACTGCACACTAACCGCGGTTTGCAAAGAAAGAGGATTTGCTGCACATTCCAAGGACACGGCTCTTTCCGAGGCAATCTGCAACCTGCTGTCAGATGGAAGTGCTCTCTGCCCTCTCCTGCCCAGCTCTAGGTACTAGCGGGCACTTGCCAGCCTGGCCGAGGCAAACCACCTCGAGAGATGTCACAGAGCATAAGTGGAGCACAGATGCTCAAAAGCAGCAAAGCTGAAGAGCCTGGCTCAGCTTCACTAGTGTGCAATTGACTGACTGCGAAAAACAAAGCAGCAGAGCACCGGGCTTCTGGGCGCTGTGAAGGCAATTGCCAAAACCAGGCAGCTGCTCCTTCCCAAGCACAGGCAGCTGCCTATGTTCTTGCTTGTCGACAAACTCACCGCTGCCCTTCTTTTCAGCAGCTGCCACCGTCTTCTGTGCATCTCGGAGCCTCTGGCGACGAGCAAGACTTGCCAAGGTGGGACGCATCAGGACCCAGTAAAAACCCAGGCAAGTTGTCCTGGAACGCTTTCCATTCGCTTGCCGAGAGTGAATTCAAGAGGCAGGAGAGCGGCAGCCACCGTCCTCCAGCAGTCGGAAGGCTTCGCACGCAAGCCCGCTTCTTTGCGGCTTCGTTCTTCGCCTCTTCCAAGCAACCGCGATCTCTGCCTCTCGGAGGCGAAGAAGCGGCTAATTCGCGCACAGCTCAGTAGAGCGGCAGCGCAGCGCTCCGGAGCGCCGCTTCAAGCCGAAAGACGCCGGGAAGCGGCACTTTCCTCCGGATAGCTCCGGAGCCGCGCTTCTGCCTCTCTAGTCGTCTCTATCTTAGCGAAAAGCTTTCCCACTCCATTTGGCAAGGGGAGAGTGGACCTGCACTGCACACTAACCGCGGTTTGCAAAGAAAGAGGATTTGCTGCACATTCCAAGGACACGGCTCTTTCCGAGGCAATCTGCAACCTGCTGTCAGATGGAAGTGCTCTCTGCCCTCTCCTGCCCAGCTCTAGGTACTAGCGGGCACTTGCCAGCCTGGCCGAGGCAAACCACCTCGAGAGATGTCACAGAGCATAAGTGGAGCACAGATGCTCAAAAGCAGCAAAGCTGAAGAGCCTGGCTCAGCTTGACTAGTGTGCAATTGACTGACTGCGAAAAACAAAGCAGCAGAGCACCGGGCTTCTGGGCGCTGTGAAGGCAATTGCCAAAACCAGGCAGCTGCTCCTTCCCAAGCACAGGCAGCTGCCTATGTTCTTGCTTGTCGACAAACTCACCGCTGCCCTTCTTTTCAGCAGCTGCCACCGTCTTCTGTGCATCTCGGAGCCTCTGGCGACGAGCAAGACTTGCCAAGGTGGGACGCATCAGGACCAAGTCAAAACCCAGGCAAGTTGTCCTGGAACGCTTTCCATTCGCTTGCCGAGAGTGAATTCAAGAGGCAGGAGAGCGGCAGCCACCGTCCTCCAGCAGTCGGAAGGCTTCGCACGCAAGCCCGCTTCTTTGCGGCTTCGTTCTTCGCCTCTTCCAAGCAACCGCGATCTCTGCCTCTCGGAGGCGAAGAAGCGGCTAATTCGCGCACAGCTCAGTAGAGCGGCAGCGCAGCGCTCCGGAGCGCCGCTTCAAGCCGAAAGACGCCGGGAAGCGGCACTTTCCTCCGGATAGCTCCGGAGCCGCGCTTCTGCCTCTCTAGTCGTCTCTATCTTAGCGAAAAGCTTTCCCACTCCATTTGGCAAGGGGAGAGTGGACCTGCACTGCACACTAACCGCGGTTTGCAAAGAAAGAGGATTTGCTGCACATTCCAAGGACACGGCTCTTTCCGAGGCAATCTGCAACCTGCTGTCAGATGGAAGTGCTCTCTGCCCTCTCCTGCCCAGCTCTAGGTACTAGCGGGCACTTGCCAGCCTGGCCGAGGCAAACCACCTCGAGAGATGTCACAGAGCATAAGTGGAGCACAGATGCTCAAAAGCAGCAAAGCTGAAGAGCCTGGCTCAGCTTCACTAGTGTGCAATTGACTGACTGCGAAAAACAAAGCAGCAGAGCACCGGGCTTCTGGGCGCTGTGAAGGCAATTGCCAAAACCAGGCAGCTGCTCCTTCCCAAGCACAGGCAGCTGCCTATGTTCTTGCTGGTCGACAAACTCACCGCTGCCCTTCTTTTCAGCAGCTGCCACCGTCTTCGGTGCATCTCGGAGCCTCTGGCGACGAGCAAGACTTGCCAAGGTGGGACGCATCAGGACCAAGTCAAAACCCAGGCAAGTTGTCCTGGAACGCTTTCCATTCGCTTGCCGAGAGTGAATTCAAGAGGCAGGAGAGCGGCAGCCACCGTCCTCCAGCAGTCGGAAGGCTTCGCACGCAAGCCCGCTTCTTTGCGGCTTCGTTCTTCGCCTCTTCCAAGCAACCGCGATCTCTGCCTCTCGGAGGCGAAGAAGCGGCTAATTCGCGCACAGCTCAGTAGAGCGGCAGCGCAGCGCTCCGGAGCGCCGCTTCAAGCCGAAAGACGCCGGGAAGCGGCACTTTCCTCCGGATAGCTCCGGAGCCGCGCTTCTGCCTCTCTAGTCGTCTCTATCTTAGCGAAAAGCTTTCCCACTCCATTTGGCAAGGGGAGAGTGGACCTGCACTGCACACTAACCGCGGTTTGCAAAGAAAGAGGATTTGCTGCACATTCCAAGGACACGGCTCTTTCCGAGGCAATCTGCAACCTGCTGTCAGATGGAAGTGCTCTCTGCCCTCTCCTGCCCAGCTCTAGGTACTAGCGGGCACTTGCCAGCCTGGCGAGGCAAACCACCTCGAGAGATGTCACAGAGCATAAGTGGAGCACAGATGCTCAAAAGCAGTAAAGCTGAAGAGCCTGGCTCAGCTTCACTAGTGTGCAATTGACTGACTGCGAAAAACAAAGCAGCAGAGCACCGGGCTTCTGGGCGCTGTGAAGGCAATTGCCAAAACCAGGCAGCTGCTCCTTCCCAAGCACAGGCAGCTGCCTATGTTCTTGCTTGTCGACAAACTCACCGCTGCCCTTCTTTTCAGCAGCTGCCACCGTCTTCTGTGCATCTCGGAGCCTCTGGCGACGAGCAAGACTTGCCAAGGTGGGACGCATCAGGACCCAGTAAAAACCCAGGCAAGTTGTCCTGGAACGCTTTCCATTCGCTTGCCGAGAGTGAATTCAAGAGGCAGGAGAGCGGCAGCCACCGTCCTCCAGCAGTCGGAAGGCTTGGCACGCAAGCCCGCTTCTTTGCGCTTCGTTCTTCGCCTCTTCCAAGCAACCGCGATCTCTGCCTCTCGGAGGCGAAGAAGCGGCTAATTCGCGCACAGCTCAGTAGAGCGGCAGCGCAGCGCTCCGGAGCGCCGCTTCAAGCCGAAAGACGCCGGGAAGCGGCACTTTCCTCCGGATAGCTCCGGAGCCGCGCTTCTGCCTCTCTAGTCGTCTCTATCTTAGCGAAAAGCTTTCCCACTCCATTTGGCAAGGGGAGAGTGGACCTGCACTGCACACTAACCGCGGTTTGCAAAGAAAGAGGATTTGCTGCACATTCCAAGGACACGGCTCTTTCCGAGGCAATCTGCAACCTGCTGTCAGATGGAAGTGCTCTCTGCCCTCTCCTGCCCAGCTCTAGGTACTAGCGGGCACTTGCCAGCCTGGCCGAGGCAAACCACCTCGAGAGATGTCACAGAGCATAAGTGGAGCACAGATGCTCAAAAGCAGCAAAGCTGAAGAGCCTGGCTCAGCTTGACTAGTGTGCAATTGACTGACTGCGAAAAACAAAGCAGCAGAGCACCGGGCTTCTGGGCGCTGTGAAGGCAATTGCCAAAACCAGGCAGCTGCTCCTTCCCAAGCACAGGCAGCTGCCTATGTTCTTGCTTGTCGACAAACTCACCGCTGCCCTTCTTTTCAGCAGCTGCCACCGTCTTCCGTGCATCTCGGAGCCTCTGGCGACGAGCAAGACTTGCCAAGGTGGGACGCATCAGGACCCAGTAAAAACCCAGGCAAGTTGTCCTGGAACGCTTTCCATTCGCTTGCCGAGAGTGAATTCAAGAGGCAGGAGAGCGGCAGCCACCGTCCTCCAGCAGTCGGAAGGCTTCGCACGCAAGCCCGCTTCTTTGCGGCTTCGTTCTTCGCCTCTTCCAAGCAACCGCGATCTCTGCCTCTCGGAGGCGAAGAAACGGCTAATTCGCGCACAGCTCAGTAGAGCGGCAGCGCAGCGCTCCGGAGCGCCGCTTCAAGCCGAAAGACGCCGGGAAGCGGCACTTTCCTCCGGATAGCTCCGGAGCCGCGCTTCTGCCTCTCTAGTCGTCTCTATCTTAGCGAAAAGCTTTCCCACTCCATTTGGCAAGGGGAGAGTGGACCTGCACTGCACACTAACCGCGGTTTGCAAAGAAAGAGGATTTGCTGCACATTCCAAGGACACGGCTCTTTCCGAGGCAATCTGCAACCTGCTGTCAGATGGAAGTGCTCTCTGCCCTCTCCTGCCCATCTCTAGCTACTAGCGGGCACTTGCCAGCCTGGCCGAGGCAAACCACCTCCAGAGATGTCACAGAGCATAAGTGGAGCACAGATGCTCAAAAGCAGCAAAGCTGAAGAGCCTGGCTCAGCTTGACTAGTGTGCAATTGACTGACTGCGAAAAACAAAGCAGCAGAGCACCGGGCTTCTGGGCGCTGTGAAGGCAATTGCCAAAACCAGGCAGCTGCTCCTTCCCAAGCACAGGCAGCTGCCTATGTTCTTGCTTGTCGACAAACTCACCGCTGCCCTTCTTTTCAGCAGCTGCCACCGTCTTCTGTGCATCTCGGAGCCTCTGACGACGAGCAAGACTTGCCAAGGTGGGACGCATCAGGACCCAGTAAAAACCCAGGCAAGTTGTCCTGGAACGCTTTCCATTCGCTTGCCGAGAGTGAATTCAAGAGGCAGGAGAGCGGCAGCCACCGTCCTCCAGCAGTCGGAAGGCTTCGCACGCAAGCCCGCTTCTTTGCGGCTTCGTTCTTCGCCTCTTCCAAGCAACCGCGATCTCTGCCTCTCGGAGGCGAAGAAGCGGCTAATTCGCGCACAGCTCAGTAGAGCGGCAGCGCAGCGCTCCGGAGCGCCGCTTCAAGCCGAAAGACGCCGGGAAGCGGCACTTTCCTCCGGATAGCTCCGGAGCCGCGCTTCTGCCTCTCTAGTCGTCTCTATCTTAGCGAAAAGCTTTCCCACTCCATTTGGCAAGGGGAGAGTGGACCTGCACTGCACACTAACCGCGGTTTGCAAAGAAAGAGGATTTGCTGCACATTCCAAGGACACGGCTCTTTCCGAGGCAATCTGCAACCTGCTGTCAGATGGAAGTGCTCTCTGCCCTCTCCTGCCCAGCTCTAGGTACTAGCGGGCACTTGCCAGCCTGGCCGAGGCAAACCACCTCGAGAGATGTCACAGAGCATAAGTGGAGCACAGATGCTCAAAAGCAGCAAAGCTGAAGAGCCTGGCTCAGCTTCACTAGTGTGCAATTGACTGACTGCGAAAAACAAAGCAGCAGAGCACCGGGCTTCTGGGCGCTGTGAAGGCAATTGCCAAAACCAGGCAGCTGCTCCTTCCCAAGCACAGGCAGCTTCCTATGTTCTTGCTTGTCGACAAACTCACCGCTGCCCTTCTTTTCAGCAGCTGCCACCGTCTTATGTGCATCTCGGAGCCTCTGGCGACGAGCAAGACTTGCCAAGGTGGGACGCATCAGGACCCAGTAAAAACCCAGGCAAGTTGTCCTGGAACGCTTTCCATTCGCTTGCCGAGAGTGAATTCAAGAGGCAGGAGAGCGGCAGCCACCGTCCTCCAGCAGTCGGAAGGCTTCGCACGCAAGCCCGCTTCTTTGCGGCTTCGTTCTTCGCCTCTTCCAAGCAACCGCGATCTCTGCCTCTCGGAGGCGAAGAGGCGGCTAATTCGCGCACAGCTCAGTAGAGCGGCAGCGCAGCGCTCCGGAGCGCCGCTTCAAGCCGAAAGACGCCGGGAAGCGGCACTTTCCTCCGGATAGCTCCGGAGCCGCGCTTCTGCCTCTCTAGTCGTCTCTATCTTAGCGAAAAGCTTTCCCACTCCATTTGGCAAGGGGAGAGTGGACCTGCACTGCACACTAACCGCGGTTTGCAAAGAAAGAGGATTTGCTGCACATTCCAAGGACACGGCTCTTTCCGAGGCAATCTGCAACCTGCTGTCAGATGGAAGTGCTCTCTGCCCTCTCCTGCCCAGCTCTAGGTACTAGCGGGCACTTGCCAGCCTGGGCGAGGCAAACCACCTCGAGAGATGTCACAGAGCATAAGTGGAGCACAGATGCTCAAAAGCAGCAAAGCTGAAGAGCCTGGCTCAGCTTCACTAGTGTGCAATTGACTGACTGCGAAAAACAAAGCAGCAGAGCACCGGGCTTCTGGGCGCTGTGAAGGCAATTGCCAAAACCAGGCAGCTGCTCCTTCCAAGCACAGGCAGCTGCCTATGTTCTTGCTTGTCGACAAACTCACCGCTGCCCTTCTTTTCAGCAGCTGCCACCGTCTTCTGTGCATCTCGGAGCCTCTGGCGACGAGCAAGACTTGCCAAGGTGGGAGGCATCAGGACCAAGTCAAAACCCAGGCAAGTTGTCCTGGAACGCTTTCCATTCGCTTGCCGAGAGTGAATTCAAGAGGCAGGAGAGCGGCAGCCACCGTCCTCCAGCAGTCGGAAGGCTTCGCACGCAAGCCCGCTTCTTTGCGGCTTCGTTCTTCGCCTCTTCCAAGCAACCGCGATCTCTGCCTCTCGGAGGCGAAGAAGCGGCTAATTCGCGCACAGCTCAGTAGAGCGGCAGCGCAGCGCTCCGGAGCGCCGCTTCAAGCCGAAAGACGCCGGGAAGCGGCACTTTCCTCCGGATAGCTCCGGAGCCGCGCTTCTGCCTCTCTAGTCGTCTCTATCTTAGCGAAAAGCTTTCCCACTCCATTTGGCAAGGGGAGAGTGGACCTGCACTGCACACTAACCGCGGTTTGCAAAGAAAGAGGATTTGCTGCACATTCCAAGGACACGGCTCTTTCCGAGGCAATCTGCAACCTGCTGTCAGATGGAAGTGCTCTCTGCCCTCTCCTGCCCAGCTCTAGGTACTAGCGGGCACTTGCCAGCCTGGCCGAGGCAAACCACCTCCAGAGATGTCACAGAGCATAAGTGGAGCACAGATGCTCAAAAGCAGCAAAGCTGAAGAGCCTGGCTCAGCTTCACTTGTGTGCAATTGACTGACTGCGAAAAACAAAGCAGCAGAGCACCGGGCTTCTGGGCGCTGTGAAGGCAATTGCCAAAACCAGGCAGCTGCTCCTTCCCAAGCACAGGCAGCTGCCTATGTTCTTGCTTGTCGACAAACTCACCGCTGCCCTTCTTTTCAGCAGCTGCCACCGTCTTCTGTGCATCTCGGAGCCTCTGGCGACGAGCAAGACTTGCCAAGGTGGGAGGCATCAGGACCAAGTCAAAACCCAGGCAAGTTGTCCTGGAACGCTTTCCATTCGCTTGCCGAGAGTGAATTCAAGAGGCAGGAGAGCGGCAGCCACCGTCCTCCAGCAGTCGGAAGGCTTCGCACGCAAGCCCGCTTCTTTGCGGCTTCGTTCTTCGCCTCTTCCAAGCAACCGCGATCT
>NW_027100464.1:0-45197 GCF_031753505.1 Anomalospiza imberbis | reverse complement strand
GTGTTGAGCTGGGACAAGAAAGGATTGCCCCTCAGAAGGGTGGCTGGTACAGATGCCCCAGAGAGCACACAGCAAAAGCAAGGCTTTCGGAAGATGCTGCCAGCCACCACCAGGCCTCCTCAGCTGGGGAGTTTTGGATGTCCCCTTCTCAAAGGCAATGGGAAAACCACTAAGGCTGCTTTGATACAGCCCCTCATGGCCACTTCCCTGCTCCACTGTTTTGGCTTTCCTGCAAGACCACTGCAGCAGGGGATCAATGGGTTTGAAAAGGTCCAGAAAGAGATCAGAGCACGGCCCCAGAGCTTGTTCTTCTCCTCCTCCTCCTCCTCCTGTGTTTTCCTTGACAATGAAATCACCATGGAGCTAGCATGCAACTGTCTGACCACAAGTCTGGAGCGTGCCCTTCTCTGATCTGTTTCTCTGATTTCCCCTCTGTATTCCAGGCATTAGGGGGCAGCCCATGGGAGCTGCGTTCCAGCCCTGCTGAGACCCATCCGCCCTTTACAATGTGGAGCCTCCTAGGATTCTCCTCACCAAACCCTGCTCTGACCGTGGGGAAGTCCAGGACAGTCTACTTTATGCCTGAAGCTAATTAGTCCATGGAGAGTGGCTAGTCCCTTTCAGGGACCAGTGTCTCCCAAAATAATCCTGCAAGGCTGTCAACTGAGGCTTTGCACCACTCCGTCCACTGACTGCAGGCAGCCCGCACTGACAGTGGGCACAAGGGGCTCACTTCTACATTGGGAATAATTTAATGCTGCCTCTTGTCTGATCCCAAGAGACATTCTCGGGCCCTCTCAGCATCCCAGAAAAGTGACGCTCAAGTGTCAAAGTTCAGAACCCACTGGCCAGGGGTCCCTGGCTTGGCTGAAGCAGCACTACGTCATGGCAGGCACACAGCCCCCAGCATCTTCAGCCGCGAGCAACGAGGGCTGGGTCATCCAAAGCTTGAAGCTTGGCCCTGCACCACAGGCAGTGCCAAGCTCAGATGCCACTTACTGGCTCTGCAAGTTCAGGCTGTGGAGGGAGAGCAGCTGGAGGCTTGATGTTGTTTTGCTCCTCTTCATCCACTTCCTCAATAACAGTGTCAGCCAGAGGAGGTGCTGACCCTGTGGTTGAGCCCTGCAGACAGACAGAAGTGAGAGAGACTGGGAACAGCCAATCCTTTCAGGGCTGCTTTCTACTGAGCTGGGAAAGCACCCAGAAGAAGGGCAAATTGTAGACTTGGATACAAGTGGGATTCTGAGTCATGAAAGCCCTATGAAGATGGCTGAATGAGGTGGTACTCCCTCTTGCTGCGCATTTGATCTTCCATGCTGGCTGGAATCAGCAAGACACCTTGGAGCTGTCACATTTGCCTTTCATCTCTTGAAAGGCTCTTCACTGGAAAATTAGGAAGGAGCCAGTGCTCCCTTTGCTACTGCTGATGCCACCAGGCAGTTGGTCTTTCTTTCAGCCGGGCACTCCACACTCTATTACAACAGGCCAAGCCCACAGCTTGCTGCACAGTTCTTACACGCCAGCAACGTCAGAGGTTCCTTTGCTACTCACCAAAGGACAGGCTTGTCTCCATCTGTGTGAGAGGTGACCTGCAGGGAGCAAGGGAAAAGGAACCAGAGGCCCTTAGAAAAGTGCCCTTAGAAAGGGGGCTCCCACAGCACAAGTCATTCCAACGGAGAGCATTTCCCTTTCCCAACATGCCTCAAGGAGCAACAGCCCTTTCCCAGCAAGCAAGAGAACAGCAAGGACACTATAGTAGGCTCTGTCTACATTTGGGCCTCTTTGCCAGGAGAGAATAGAAACACGGCCATGGAAATGCCAGTTGTTCTTTAACAGGCTGAGCTTCTGTTCTGCCCAACAGCTCAAGCAGCATTTTCCTCTTCTCTTTCCTGCATTTTATAGATACTTCTTTTAGTTGCATGCACTACTTCCCATCAATTGGCTGAAGACAATACAACAGCAAAGCTTCCACAAAGGGCCCCCTTGCTGTGGCAGCTCTCTGCTGAAGCAGCCCAGGAACAGCTCCTGGGTTCAGCAGCAAACCCTAACTGGATTGGAGTTGGTCCCGCATTGCCAAGGGAATGGCTTTCTTGGCGCACCATAAAAGGGTCAAGTCAGACAGCCAAGCCTGTGAATGGCAGAAGTTGGAGCAAAAGATGCTTTCCTTCACTCCTGGAGAGAAGCGCAGATGCTCAGAGTACTTCTGAGCATCTCTCCTGGAGTCTGCAATTTGCAGGTTGTCTTGGTTGAAGCAGCAAGCTTGAGGAAATGACAGACTCCACTGCCACGCGCTGTCCCGTGGGAGGGAACGCAAGCGCTGCAGGTTGCAAATTACATTGCAAATACTCTGCAAATACTCTGCGCCTACCACCCAGTACAGATACCCCCTTCTTAGCTGATGCTGCTGGCAGCAGATTTACCAAACCGGTGGCATCTTAATGGCAATTTTGTTCCCAAAAGAAACTTGGTCACTACTGCGGCATAAAGAGCAGAGTGAGGCAAAAGCCAGGTGATGCCAGCCCCAGGATAAACCTTTACTTACGAGTCAGGTGGATCAGGTAATAGCCAGAATAAGCAAGAGAAAAGACGGTGCAAACCGCGGCACAGACTCGCCCGATCATTTTAGCCGTGCTCTGCGGGTTTGCACACTGAATGCCACCCAAGGGAAAAACCAAGACTCCTCTCGGGGGCAGGCCGTCTGCTGAGAACTCCTTGATCACAAGGATCCTCCTGCAGGGAGTGAGCGGAAAAGCTGCTCTGGACAACCAGGCCTTGGGTGCACCGGGACATCGCTGTGCTGACAGCACTGTGACGTGGCACCGCTCCCTTGACCTCACAATAGCAGCTGCTCTGGGTTTGTTGTGCCCGGCAACCAAACCTTCTGTACAGTGGATGCAAAAGAAAAGCCTGGGAAGTTCTCCTCGGTCATAAAGCAGCAGAACATGTCCTTACAGTCCATAAGCCAGTGCTCAAGGCACCCCAGGGGAACTCAGAAAACACACCGGCCCAGCCAGCACGCAAGAACCAAAAGCAAGCGTGCTTCTTCTGGCTGGCATCTTCGTTGGTTCTGAAAAGTCAACTTCTTCCGTGACATTTAGGGGAAAAAAGAAGCAAAGTAAATACATTTCCAGGAGTATTGCAGTGTACAGCTGCTTCTTGAGCACACAGGTGCATGCTGATTGTTGCTCCCACTCTGTTTGGAGCCTGACCTCCCTATGTGGCAGGGAGATGCTGGCTTAGCTCTTGACACAAAGCTCCTCTTGTCCTGCTTGCTCTTGCTTTGGCCATCGAAAGCCTCCGAACATCCAGAGGAGCTGTGCGGTGATTCTTGGGCTGTCAGAGTTGTGCTGTTTTGGATATCTGGCAGCAGCCTGCAGCCCACTGCTCTGCAATGCCCTGCAGATGTCGAGCCCAAGGAAGGGCCTTTTGGAACAGTCCAAAGCTGCAGTCTCACAGAGGTTTGCCCAGACTCTATGCTTCCTGTAAGATTCCAAGCAGACGTTCAGATAGCCAAATCCCAGTAAAAATCAGATGCAGTCATTCCCCTCTCTGTCAAAATTTCCAGCTCAATCCAGGAATCAGCTGGAAAGTTGAATGGAAGTACTGGGTGGGAGGGGAGGGGGGAAAAAAAGTGCATGCGACTCCTCTGGAATTCAACTCTGTTTTCCCATGGAATAATGATCCCTGGCTTAGCTTGCTTTTCTGGTGACTCAGCACAGACCGGTCCTCTGCTGGTGGACAGCACATTGTCTTTAAAGAAGCTTTACAATGGGCTCCTCACACTTCAGATGCTGAGGGTGGCATTTGAAAACAATGCAATTGCTGAAAGGCCCAGCACTATCTTGAAATTCTGTTGCTGAAAAAACCCTGCAGTAGTTACCCAGAAGAATTGCCTCAATTAGAAAGCATCTCATTTTCCCCATTTCCAAGTCAGCTGACATCAACCAGCCCCTTGTAGGGCTTAGAGAAGGAAGAATGAGACGGTAGCGTGGAAAGCTGAGTGTAGGCCCTCAGACCCACTTGAGCAGAGCGCTTTGGAGCTCCAAAGGTTTAAGAGAGGGAAGCGTTAGGAAGACGCGCCGTTTCTGTTAGCACACGTCCACAACTGCCTCTGTGCCTCTGTGCCTCTGCATTCCCAGGATGTGGAGCATGCTTGCTTAAAATGTTGGTGAATGAGGCGAGAGACTGGTCTTTGTGTGGAGCTGCAAAGGTGCCTCAGTGCCATGAAGAGGCTCCAGGGACAGAGACAAAATGGGGCTGAGGACACAGGGCTTAATATGAGGGGAAAAGGGGCAGCTCGGAGGGCCAACGGCAACTGAGTACAAGTGAGGCAGAGGAGGGGCAGCCATGTGGGGAACCAGTGAGGTAACAGGAGCGGAGCATTGCAGTAAACTGAGACCAACAGGGGACAAGAGAGGGGAGAACATTCAAGGGGGAGTTCATATCAGGAAAAAAGGGCGGTTGAACGGGGTGATACCAATAAAACCTGTTGCATTAACATAAGCCTGCAGATGCTTATGGGTGAGAGAGAGGGGTGTCTCTCTTTGACTCTGGTCACCGTTCAGGACTGAGGTAGTAGAGCTCCAGCGGCAGGCCTCTGGGCCTCAAGAGTTTCAGCCCTCCTTTATTCTTCAATACCAAGTGATTGCCAGGAAGAACAAACAAGAGGGGCTTGGTCCCTTCTCTTGATACACCAGGAGGTGCAGCTGGAACTGGAGATGCCAGGGCATGGGGGACAAGGTCTCTGCAAGTCAGGTGGGGCGGTGTGGAGCAGCTGTCAGGGGCCAGATGGGGCAGGGCAGGGCAGGGCCCCTCTGTGAAGGGAGAGAGCCTTGGGCCACTCGGAAGCAGTGCAAAGCCATGAACGGGAGAGCCCATCCCGAGCGCACAGCTTCGAAGGCACTGCACTGACCAGCTTAGGCACAGCATGACATGGAAGGGAACATTCCAGGGCTCTGGAGGGTTTAGAGTTTTTATGGCCAGTCATGCTGAAACCAAGCGCTGGAACAGAGCATCTTCTGCTTACATCACCATCTTCATCTTCCTCATTTTGTCCTCCAGATGGCTAGTTCAGGCTGCAAGCACGTGGGACATGTGTGCTCCAGATCTGCTGAATCCCAGCTTCTTCTTTGATAGCTTAATTCTTCTTATGACAATTCATTCATTTCTCCTTAAAGGATAATTCTGAGCTTCCCTCCATCGACAATACTCTACTCTTATCTAAACAATGCTTCGTCATGAATGAAGCTTTCTATGGTCTATAGTCCTAACTAAAGACAGCTAAGCTAAGAGACCCTCAAAGCATTACATTTCCTATCTACAGCACAGCTCCTCAAAAAAACTCAGGGGATGGCTGAATCTCTGCCAATGCACGATACGTCCCCTTTTGCCTCCTCTGAGCTGGCGAGGCACAAGGGCCTCCTCAGGTACAAGCGTCTCCTCTCCAGTTTTCCTGCACTTGCTCTCCCCAGTTCAGGTAAGCCAAGCTGCTTAGCTCAGCATGCTCTTTGGGCCCCTGAAAGGGACCGTTGAGCTTAGCTACAGCATGGCAGGGAAGGAAGCCTTCCAAAACTCTGGATATTTTAGTTTTATTGCCACTCTGGCTGAAACAAAGTATCCCCTCACTGCTTCTTCATCTTCATCATTCTGCCCTGATCAGGCTGACAGCTTGTAGCGCCTGCATGGTGCAGTTCTGCTGCATCACAGCTTTCCCTCTCACAGCTTAATTCTTATCAGGACAATTCATTCTTTTCTACTTAAAAGATACCTCAGAGCTTCCCTAAATTAACAATACTCTATTCCAAGCTAAACAATCCCCTCTTGTCTAAGCTACCTAGATGCTGTAGTCCATAGAAGTCACTCCCTCAATTTCCTTAATTTTTAAAAGTTAATCTTTTGAGAGAAAAAAACAACAGCAATAAACATTGAACACCATTTTTAATAAAAATGTGTCATTTTAATAAAATGACAAGGTTACGAAGCCATTACATTTCCTATCTACAGCACAGCTCCTTTTAAAAGTCAGGGGGTGGCTAACTCTCTGCCGGAACACTATACATCCCCTTTTCCCTGCTCTGAGCTGGCACGGCACAAGGGCCTCCTCAGGCGCAAGCGTCTCCTCTCCAGTCTTCCAGCTCTTGCTTGGCTGAGGTGATCAGAGCAGCCAGGCTGGAGGCTGGCTCGCCTGAGGTCACAAACGGATGCTGCCAGAAGAAAAACCAACATGAAAGGAACCGTTACTTTCCATGATCCCATCCTCACGGGCCCAAACAGGATTCCTTGGCTATCAGAACGACACACCAAGAGGACCGAGGGCAGCCCATTCCGCGTGGGCCCTTCCTGTCCTGTAACCTGTCTCACCCACATGACCCACACTCCTCTTGGTCCCTTGATGCAGGTGTCCTCACGGGGCTTTTTGCCCCTTTGCTTTTTCTTACCTGCAGGAGTTCCTGGGCAGACCAGCGCCTGTCCTCGTCTGCCTGCAGGCAGCAGCGCAGAAAGTCGCGCAGGAGAGCCGAGTGGTGCTTGGGGTTCTGCAGTTTTGGGGGCCCGTTCCTTTCTATCAGCTCAAAAACCTACAGCACATGGATGGAAGAGGACACTCTGCCTGCTCCTTTCCTAGCCGCAACAGCTCTCCCCACACAGAGCCCCCTTTCTAAGCTGCACCTTACCCTGGGACGGGCTTCCCTCTCGTAAGGAGCTTCCCCTTCCACCATTTCCAGCCCCATGATCCCCAGGGACCAGATGTCCACTTTGGGGCCATAGGCTTCTCCTCTCACCACTTCCGGTGCCATCCAGCTGGGCGTGCCAACGCTGGAGCTGCGCTTGCTGCGCTCAGGGCTGAGCTGAGCACAGAGGCCAAAGTCAGCTGAGGAGAAAAACAAACCCTGTCAAAGCCAGCTACCACTGGCAAACCAGGCTAAAGGATGGCTCACCCCAAGCCTGACAAGGCCGTGCTGAATCTAGCTGAAAACGCAGCCGAGCTCTCCTTCCACGTGGCTGGAGCCAGGGAAATAAGGCATTGGCCATTTCAAAAACACCCTCACGATTCATGAACTGGCTGAACAGCGCTTCTGGGCAAGTGGCAGTCACCAAAAAGCAACCCCAGAGCACACGCAGGGAGCGCTGCACCTGAGCAGGGATACCCACCCAATTTGACCGATCCGTCCATGCCCACAAGAACGTTGT
Source organism: Anomalospiza imberbis (assembly GCF_031753505.1). Taxonomy (NCBI): domain Eukaryota; kingdom Metazoa; phylum Chordata; class Aves; order Passeriformes; family Viduidae; genus Anomalospiza; species Anomalospiza imberbis. Next base: position 38,009 of record NW_027100464.1, on the reverse strand, counting down.
TGCTTTTGATGTCTCTGTGGATGACTTGGCGGGAATGAAGGAAATGCAGTCCTTGCAGGCACTGAGAGAGAAAGAAGGGAGGGAAAGTTAACATTTCAGCATCTGATTTCCTCCTACAATAAAGGAAAGGGCTCTAAGAGATTGACAGCTTTCTCAGGGAATTGTGAAGGAGGCTGCACTATCATGGTGCGTTCAAGAGGAAGAGCTTGCTGCTTCAATGCTCTTAGAAGTGTTTTCTATATTTCAAAGTGAAGGCATTGGAGCTTGCACAAGTCCATCCTGCCGTGGGTACCAAGCACGTGACCTTTGGCTGGCGAGCAGCGTGGCAAAGATTTTCTCGGAAGCCCTGTGGCAGCAGGGGGGGAAGTAGCACAATAGACCTGTTTCAGAATCCATCGCCATCGGGGCTGCAATGCTATCTTTTGAAGCTGAGGACATCTCCTTTAGCCTTGGCTTGAAATTCTGCCACCTGCATGCGGGCTTAGAATGTCAAGGAAAGTAGGACAGACAGACAGGCTCCAGGCAAACATTCAGAGGCAAAGCTGAGAGGAGGAAACCAGGAAACGAAGCAAATGAGCGAGCACGAGCGCCAGAGGACAGACAGTAGGGAAGAGTGCAAGGACAGAGCCTGAGGAGTGCGGGGACTCCGACAGGCAGCTCACTTCAGACGAATGCTATTACTTCTCCTCAGTGTCGTGACAGCAGCACCAAAAGAAAGCCGGGAGCAAGAAATCTCGGCTGTCCTTAACCACCAGTTCACAAGAGCCATCCTGGGCAGGCCGGGGGAAGCAAAAGCGGGATCCCTCACCTCCCGACAGACAGCGCCTATCTGTCCTTCCTCCAGGTACACTGCACTGAGCACATCAAACAACGTGCCGCCGTCCATGAACTCCATCGCCAGCCAGAGCTCCGTATCCACCAGGTAGCTGAAAGAAGCAAACCACAGCATGGAGACAGAGAGAGAGAGAGAGAGGAACGGGCCCAGCTCAGTCACCCGAGGGCCTGACCCAGGCTTTTGCAACTGCTGTCCAAGCTACATATGCCAGAAGAGTTTCTTGAACACCAGGTGCAAACCCCTCCCCTGCAGAGAAATCATGAACAGCTCCATTTTCTGCTGGTTGACCAAAGGGCGTTGTCACTTCTGGCTTGCACTCTCTAAAGCTACAAAGACTAGAGAATATCCCAACCTGTCTAAGTAGCTAACAATATTGGGATTCCTGCTGTCCCTCATGACCAGGATTTCATTGACAGCCAGCTCCTCGGACATCTCCTCAAGCGACATTATCTTGATGGCCACCTAAAAAGACATTGGCGACCATTAACTTGAGAAGTGGCTCCCTGCACAAGAGGGAGACGGAGAGAGGAAGGAGCACGGAGAGAGTGCTTGTGCCATGACACAGCGAGCTGTGCCAAACTGCCTTGTTTCTAGACAGCAGAGCTTAGGAGAAACTCCTGGGGGTATTGACACTTTACCTGTTGTCCTGTGCTGGTGTCGAGGGCTTTATAAACAGCTCCAAACCCCCTAGAAAGAGAATGGCAGCAGAAAAAGCTCTTTCCAGCCGGCAGTGAAAGCAAGCCTAGGCAGGAGATCTCCCCAGGCTGCCTGGACTCCTTAGAAAATGCCTGGCTGTGGCACCTCGTCAGCCGACAGCACACCAGCCCACCAGCCCTCTGCCATGCAGGGCAGGGTGTCCAAGGGAGCACTGAGCTCCCACAGGAAGACCAAGGCCTTCTGCAAATCTCCAAGGCACACGCCCAGTTAGTTCCATTCCAGTGTTAAGGGGGACTCCCTCTGTGTGAGGGTTTTCACTCAGGTGTGCACGTGGGTTGAAATCTGGAGAAGACTAACTTTGAAAACACTGCCTTGTAGAACTGTTATCAGGCAGCTCTTGAGTGGCAAGGTGCTCTTTGAGGCCACACAGACACAGAGGCAGGGGATCTTTCAGCTCCTGCTCCTCAGTGCTGCAAGCGAGACATTGCTAGCATCAAGTTGTCTTTGATGATGCTTCCTGACTGCTCTGACTGAGCAATCCTGAGAGGTGGCAGGAGGCAAAGCCAGAGTCTGACCATGTTTGGAGCTTGCCTGACTTCACGCTTGATATTGCATAAGCTGAAGACCCGGCCCATGGTTTCTTTTATGGAGTAGACGTCACACTTACCCTCGTCCAAGTTCTTCAAATGCCCTGTATTTCTTCATTGGCTCACCCAGGCTCACAATGCTCCCTGAGAAAGACAAAAGCCGTGCAAGGAGCTCACTTTCAACCAGAGACGCTGCTCCCCGGACAATCCAAAATGCATCCCCACTGTCAGGAGTTTGAGAGCTGCCTGGGGCCTAGTCACTCGCGACGTGCCAGCCCTTCTGCTCAACCAGAAGCAATCTCTGCTTTTGCCTTTGGCACAGAAGGCAGCCCAGGCAGATCCAAGCCAGGCTCAGCTGCCCCCAGAGGCAGCAGGAACACCCTGAGCACTCCCTCACTGCCTCAAAGCACAACCACAGGTTCTGTTGAGTGCCTCCGAGACTGAGGGGGAACTTCTGGCTGAGCCTACACCAGGAACCGCAGACAACACACTGCTCTGGCAGACAAGAAATACACCAGACGTACTCAGTGTCTTCAGGTCCTGCTCCTCTCTCATCTCGGGCTGCTGGGCTGGGCTGCCGGATGAAGGGCCGGCAGCTGGGGGAGCGCTGGCTGCTGCAGGCGATGCTGGTCCAGCGGCACGCTGAATGGCAGAGCCTGTGTTGAGCTGGGACAAGAAAGGATTGCCCCTCAGAAGGGTGGCTGGTACAGATGCCCCGGAGAGCACACAGCAACACAGCAAAAGCAAGGCTTTCGGAAGATGCTGCCAGCCACCACCAGGCCTCCTCAGCTGGGGAGTTTTGGATGTCCCCTTCTCAAAGGCAATGGGAAAACCACTAAGGCTGCTTTGATACAGCCCCTCATGGCCACTTCCCTGCTCCACCGTTTCGGCTTTCCTGCAAGACCACTGCAGCAGGGGATCAATGGGTTTGAAAAGGTCCAGAAAGAGATCAGAGCACGGCCCCAGAGCCTTGTTCTTCTCCTCCTCCTCCTCCTCCTGTGTTTTCCTTGACAATGAAATCACCATGGAGCTAGCATGCAACTGTCTGACCACAAGTCTGGAGCGTGCCCCTTCTCTGATCTGTTTCTCTGATTTCCCCTCTGTATTCCAGGCATTAGGGGGCAGCCCATGGGAGCTGCGTTCCAGCCCTGCTGAGACCCATCCGCCCTTTACAATGTGGAGCCTCCTAGGATTCTCCTCACCAAACCCTGCTCTGACCGTGGGGAAGTCCAGGACAGTCTGCTTTATGCCTGAAGCTAATTAGTCCATGGAGAGTGGCTAGTCCCTTTCAGGGACCAGCGTCTCCCAAAATAATCCTGCAAGGCTGTCAACTGAGGCTTTGCACCACTCTGTCCACTGACTGCAGGCAGCCCGCACTGACAGTGGGCACAAGGGGCTCACTTCTACATTGGGAATAATTTAATGCTGCCTCTTGTCTGATCCCAAGAGACATTCTCGGGCCCTCTCAGCATCCCAGAAAAGTGACGCTCAAGTGTCAAAGTTCAGAACCCACTGGCCAGGGGTCCCTGGCTTGGCTGAAGCAGCACTACGTCATGGCAGGCACACAGCCCCCAGCATCTTCAGCCGCGAGCAACGAGGGCTGGGTCATCCAAAGCTTGAAGCTTGGCCCTGCACCACAGGCAGTGCCAAGCTCAGATGCCACTTACTGGCTCTGCAAGTTCAGGCTGTGGAGGGAGAGCAGCTGGAGGCTTGATGTTGTTTTGCTCCTCTTCATCCACTTCCTCAATAACAGTGTCAGCCAGAGGAGGTGCTGACCCTGTGGTTGAGCCCTGCAGACAGACAGAAGTGAGAGAGACTGGGAACAGCCAATCCTTTCAGGGCTGCTTTCTACTGAGCTGGGAAAGCACCCAGAAGAAGGGCAAATTGTAGACTTGGATACAAGTGGGATTCTGAGTCATGAAAGCCCTATGAAGATGGCTGAATGAGGTGGTACTCCCTCTTGCTGCGCATTTGATCTTCCATGCTGGCTGGAATCAGCAAGACACCTTGGAGCTGTCACATTTGCCTTTCATCTCTTGAAAGGCTCTTCACTGGAAAATTAGGAAGGAGCCAGTGCTCCCTTTGCTACTGCTGATGCCACCAGGCAGTTGGTCTTTCTTTCAGCCGGGCACTCTACACTCTATTACAACAGGCCAAGCCCACAGCTTGCTGCACAGTTCTTACACGCCAGCAACGTCAGAGGTTCCTTTGCTACTCACCAAAGGACAGGCTTGTCTCCATCTGTGTGAGAGGTGACCTGCAGGGAGCAAGGGAAAAGGAACCAGAGGCCCTTAGAAAAGTGCCCTTAGAAAGGGGGCTCCTACAGCACAAGTCATTCCCAACGGAGAGCATTTCCCTTTCCCAACATGCCTCAAGGAGCAACAGCCCTTTCCCACAGCAAGCAAGAGAACAGCAAGGACACTATAGTAGGCTCTGTCTACATTTGGGCCTCTTTTGCCAGGAGAGAATAGAAACACGGCCATGGAAATGCCAGTTGTTCTTTAACAGGCTGAGCTTCTGTTCTGCCCAACAGCTCAAGCAGCATTTTCCTCTTCTCTTTCCTGCATTTTATAGATACTTCTTTTAGTTGCATGCACTACTTCCCATCAATTGGCTGAAGACAATACAACAGCAAAGCTTCCACAAAGGGCCCCCTTGCTGTGGCAGCTCTCTGCTGAAGCAGCCCAGGAACAGCTCCTGGGTTCAGCAGCAAACCCTAACTGGATTGGAGTTGGTCCCGCATTGCCAAGGGAATGGCTTTCTTGGCGCACCATAAAAGGGTCAAGTCAGACAGCCAAGGCCTGTGAATGGCAGAAGTTGGAGCAAAAGATGCTTTCCTTCACTCCTGGAGAGAAGCGCAGATGCTCAGAGTACTTCTGAGCATCTCTCCCTGGAGTCTGCAATTTGCAGGTTGTCTTGGTTGAAGCAGCAAGCTTGAGGAAATGACAGACTCCACTGCCACGCGCTGTCCCGTGGGAGGGAACGCAAGCGCTGCAGGTTGCAAATTACATTGCAAATACTCTGCAAATACTCTGCGCCTACCACCCAGTACAGATACCCCCTTCTTAGCTGATGCTGCTGGCAGCAGATTTACCAAACCGGTGGCATCTTAATGGCAATTTTGTTCCCAAAAGAAACTTGGTCACTACTGCGGCATAAAGAGCAGAGTGAAGCAAAAGCCAGGTGATGCCAGCACCAGGATAAACCTTTACTTACGAGTCAGGTGGATCAGGTAATAGCCAGAATAAGCAAGAGAAAAGACGGTGCACACCGCGGCACAGACTCGCCCGATCATTTTAGCCGTGCTCTGCGGGTTTGCACACTGAATGCCGCCCAAGGGAAAAACCAAGACTCCTCTCGGGGGGCAGGCCGTCTGCTGAGAACTCCTTGATCACAAGGATCCTCCTGCAGGGAGTGAGCGGAAAAGCTGCTCTGGACAACCAGGCCTTGGGTGCACCGGGACATCGCTGTGCTGACAGCACTGTGACGTGGCACCGCTCCCTTGACCTGACAATAGCAGCTGCTCTGGGTTTGTTGTGCCCGGCAACCAAACCTTCTGTACAGTGGATGCAAAAGAAAAGCCTGGGAAGTTCTCCTCGGTCATAAAGCAGCAGAACATGTCCTTACAGTCCATAAGCCAGTGCTCAAGGCACCCCAGGGGAACTCAGAAAACACACCGGCCCAGCCAGCACGCAAGAACCAAAAGCAAGCGTGCTTCTTCTGGCTGGCATCTTCGTTGGTTCTGAAAAGTCAACTTCTTCCGTGACATTTAGGGGGAAAAAGAAGCAAAGTAAATACATTTCCAGGAGTATTGCAGTGTGCAGCTGCTTCTTGAGCACACAGGTGCATGCTGATTGTTGCTCCCACTCTGTTTGGAGCCTGACCTCCCTATGTGGCAGGGAGATGCTGGCTTAGCTCTTGACACAAAGCTCCTCTTGTCCTGCTTGCTCTTGCTTTGGCCATCGAAAGCCTCCGAACATCCAGAGGAGCTGTGCGGTGATTCTTGGGCTGTCAGAGTTGTGCTGTTTTGGATATCTGGCAGCAGCCTGCAGCCCACTGCTCTGCAATGCCCTGCAGATGTCGAGCCCAAGGAAGGGCCTTTTGGAACAGTCCAAAGCTGCAGTCTCACAGAGGTTTGCCTAGACTCTATGCTTCCTGTAAGATTCCAAGCAGACGTTCAGATAGCCAAATCCCAGTAAAAATCAGATGCAGTCATTCCCCTCTCTGTCAAAATTTCCAGCTCAATCCAGGAATCAGCTGGAAAGTTGAATGGAAGTACTGGGTGGGAGGGGAGGGGGGGAAAAAAGTGCATGCGACTCCTCTGGAATTCAACTCTGTTTTCCCATGGAATAATGATCCCTGGCTTAGCTTGCTTTTCTGGTGACTCAGCACAGACCGGTCCTCTGCTGGTGGACAGCACATTGTCTTTAAAGAAGCTTTACAATGGGCTCCTCACACTTCAGATGCTGAGGGTGGCATTTGAAAACCAATGCAATTGCTGAAAGGCCCAGCACTATCTTGAAATTCTGTTGCTGAAAAAACCCTGCAGTAGTTACCCAGAAGAATTGCCTCAATTAGAAAGCATCTCATTTTCCCCATTTCCAAGTCAGCTGACATCAACCAGCCCCTTGTAGGGCTTAGAGAAGGAAGAATGAGACGGTAGCGTGGAAAGCTGAGTGTAGGCCCTCAGACCCACTTGAGCAGAGCGCTTTGGAGCTCCAAAGGTTTAAGAGAGGGAAGCGTTAGGAAGACGCGCCGTTTCTGTTAGCACACGTCCACAACTGGCCTCTGTGCCTCTGCATTCCCAGGATGTGGAGCATGCTTGCTTAAAATGTTGGTGAATGAGGCGAGAGACTGGTCTTTGTGTGGAGCTGCAAAGGTGCCTCAGTGCCATGAAGAGGCTCCAGGGACAGAGACAAAATGGGGCTGAGGACACAGGGCTTAATATGAGGGGAAAAGGGGCAGCTCGGAGGGCCAACGGCAACTGAGTACAAGGGAGGCAGAGGAGGGGCAGCCATGTGGGGAACCAGTGAGGTAACAGGAGCGGAGCATTGCAGTAAACTGAGACCAACAGGGGACAAGAGAGGGGGGAGAACATTCAAGGGGGAGTTCATATCAGGAAAAAAGGGCGGTTGAACGGGGTGATACCAATAAAACCTGTTGCATTAACATAAGCCTGCAGATGCTTATGGGTGAGAGAGAGGGGTGTCTCTCTTTGACTCTGGTCACCGTTCAGGACTGAGGTAGTAGAGCTCCAGCGGCAGGCCTCTGGGCCTCAAGAGTTTCAGCCCTCCTTTATTCTTCAATACCAAGTGATTGCCAGGAAGAACAAACAAGAGGGGCTTGGTCCCTTCTCTTGATACACCAGGAGGTGCAGCTGGAACTGGAGATGCCAGGGCATGGGGGACAAGGTCTCTGCAAGTCAGGTGGGGCGGTGTGGAGCAGCTGTCAGGGGCCAGATGGGGCAGGGCAGGGCAGGGCCCCTCTGTGAAGGGAGAGAGCCTTGGGCCACTCGGAAGCAGTGCAAAGCCATGAACGGGAGAGCCCATCCCGAGCGCACAGCTTCGAAGGCACTGCACTGACCAGCTTAGGCACAGCATGACATGGAAGGGAACATTCCAGGGCTCTGGAGGGTTTAGAGTTTTTATGGCCAGTCATGCTGAAACCAAGCGCTGGAACAGAGCATCTTCTGCTTACATCACCATCTTCATCTTCCTCATTTTGTCCTCCAGATGGCTAGTTCAGGCTGCAAGCACGTGGGACATGTGTGCTCCAGATCTGCTGAATCCCAGCTTCTTCTTTGATAGCTTAATTCTTCTTATGACAATTCATTCATTTCTCCTTAAAGGATAATTCTGAGCTTCCCTCCATCGACAATACTCTACTCTTATCTAAACAATGCTTCGTCATGAATGAAGCTTTCTATGGTCTATAGTCCTAACTAAAGACAGCTAAGCTAAGAGACCCTCAAAGCATTACATTTCCTATCTACAGCACAGCTCCTCAAAAAAACTCAGGGGATGGCTGAATCTCTGCCAATGCACGATACGTCCCCTTTTGCCTCCTCTGAGCTGGCGAGGCACAAGGGCCTCCTCAGGTCCAAGCGTCTCCTCTCCAGTTTTCCTGCACTTGCTCTCCCCAGTTCAGGTAAGCCAAGCTGCTTAGCTCAGCATGCTCTTTGGGCCCCTGAAAGGGACCGTCGAGCTTAGCTACAGCATGGCAGGGAAGGAAGCCTTCCAAAACTCTGGATATTTTAGTTTTATTGCCACTCTGGCTGAAACAAAGTATCCCCTCACTGCTTCTTCATCTTCATCATTCTGCCCTGATCAGGCTGACAGCTTGTAGCGCCTGCATGGTGCAGTTCTGCTGCATCACAGCTTTCCCTCTCACAGCTTAATTCTTATCAGGACAATTCATTCTTTTCTACTTAAAAGATACCTCAGAGCTTCCCTAAATTAACAATACTCTATTCCAAGCTAAACAATCCCCTCTTGTCTAAGCTACCTAGATGCTGTAGTCCATAGAAGTCACTCCCTCAATTTCCTTAATTTTTAAAAGTTAATCTTTTGAGAGAAAAAAACAACAGCAATAAACATTGAACACCATTTTTAATAAAAATGTGTCATTTTAATAAAATGGCAAGGTTACGAAGCCATTACATTTCCTATCTACAGCACAGCTCCTTTTAAAAGTCAGGGGGTGGCTAACTCTCTGCCGGAACACTATACATCCCCTTTTCCCTGCTCTGAGCTGGCACGGCACAAGGGCCTCCTCAGGCGCAAGCGTCTCCTCTCCAGTCTTCCAGCTCTTGCTTGGCTGAGGTGATCAGAGCAGCCAGGCTGGAGGCTGGCTCGCCTGAGGTCACAAACGGATGCTGCCAGAAGAAAAACCAACATGAAAGGAACCGTTACTTTCCATGATCCCATCCTCACGGGCCCAAGCAGGATTCCTTGGCTATCAGAACGACACACCAAGAGGACCGAGGGCAGCCCATTCCGCGTGGGCCCTTCCTGTCCTGTAACCTGTCTCACCCACATGACCCACACTCCTCTTGGTCCCTTGATGCAGGTGTCCTCACGGGGCTTTTTGCCCCTTTGCTTTTTCTTACCTGCAGGAGTTCCTGGGCAGACCAGCGCCTGTCCTCGTCTGCCTGCAGGCAGCAGCGCAGAAAGTCGCGCAGGAGAGCCGAGTGGTGCTTGGGGTTCTGCAGTTTTGGGGGCCCGTTCCTTTCTATCAGCTCAAAAACCTACAGCACATGGATGGAAGAGGACACTCTGCCTGCTCCTTTCCTAGCCGCAACAGCTCTCCCCACACAGAGCCCCCTTTCTAAGCTGCACCTTACCCTGGGACGGGCTTCCCTCTCGTAAGGAGCTTCCCCTTCCACCATTTCCAGCCCCATGATCCCCAGGGACCAGATGTCCACTTTGGGGCCATAGGCTTCTCCTCTCACCACTTCCGGTGCCATCCAGCTGGGCGTGCCAACGCTGGAGCTGCGCTTGCTGCGCTCAGGGCTGAGCTGAGCACAGAGGCCAAAGTCAGCTGAGGAGAAAAACAAACCCTGTCAAAGCCAGCTACCACTGGCAAACCAGGCTAAAGGATGGCTCACCCCAAGCCTGACAAGGCCGTGCTGAATCTAGCTGAAAACGCAGCCGAGCTCTCCTTCCACGTGGCTGGAGCCAGGGAAATAAGGCATTGGCCATTTCAAAAACACCCTCACGATTCATGAACTGGCTGAACAGCGCTTCTGGGCAAGTGGCAGTCACCAAAAAGCAACCCCAGAGCACACGCAGGGAGCGCTGCACCTGAGCAGGGATACCCACCCAATTTGACCGATCCGTCCATGCCCACAAGAACGTTGTTGCTTTTGATGTCTCTGTGGATGACTTGGCGGGAATGAAGGAAATGCAGTCCTTGCAGGCACTGAGAGAGAAAGAAGGGAGGGAAAGTTAACATTTCAGCATCTGATTTCCTCCTACAATAAAGGAAAGGGCTCTAAGAGATTGACAGCTTTCTCAGGGAATTGTGAAGGAGGCTGCACTATCATGGTGCGTTCAAGAGGAAGAGCTTGCTGCTTCAATGCTCTTAGAAGTGTTTTCTATATTTCAAAGTGAAGGCATTGGAGCTTGCACAAGTCCATCCTGCCGTGGGTACCAAGCACGTGACCTTTGGCTGGCGAGCAGCGTGGCAAAGATTTTCTCGGAAGCCCTGTGGCAGCAGGGGGGGAAGTAGCACAATAGACCTGTTTCAGAATCCATCGCCATCTGGGCTGCAATGCTATCTTTTGAAGCTGAGGACATCTCCTTTAGCCTTGGCTTGAAATTCTGCCACCTGCATGCGGGCTTAGAATGTCAAGGAAAGTAGGACAGACAGACAGGCTCCAGGCAAACATTCAGAGGCAAAGCTGAGAGGAGGAAACCAGGAAACGAAGCAAGTGAGCGAGCACGAGCGCCAGAGGACAGACAGTAGGGAAGAGTGCAAGGACAGAGCCTGAGGAGTGCGGGGACTCCGACAGGCAGCTCACTTCAGACGAATGCTATTACTTCTCCTCTGTGTCGTGACAGCAGCACCAAAAGAAAGCCGGGAGCAAGAAATCTCGGCTGTCCTTAACCACCAGTTCACAAGAGCCATCCTGGGCAGGCCGGGGGAAGCAAAAGCGGGATCCCTCACCTCCCGACAGACAGCGCCTATCTGTCCTTCCTCCAGGGACACTGCACTGAGCACATCAAACAACGTGCCGCCGTCCATGAACTCCATCGCCAGCCAGAGCTCCGTATCCACCAGGTAGCTGAAAGAAGCAAACCACAGCATGGAGACAGAGAGAGAGAGAGAGAGGAACGGGCCCAGCTCAGTCACCCGAGGGCCTGACCCAGGCTTTTGCAACTGCTGTCCAAGCTACATATGCCAGAAGAGTTTCTTGAACACCAGGTGCAAACCCCTCCCCTGCAGAGAAATCATGAACAGCTCCATTTTCTGCTGGTTGACCAAAGGGCGTTGTCACTTCTGGCTTGCACTCTCTAAAGCTACAAAGACTAGAGAATATCCCAACCTGTCTAAGTAGCTAACAATATTGGGATTCCTGCTGTCCCTCATGACCAGGATTTCATTGACAGCCAGCTCCTCGGACATCTCCTCAAGCGACATTATCTTGATGGCCACCTAAAAAGACATTGGCGACCATTAACTTGAGAAGTGGCTCCCTGCATGAGAGGGAGACGGAGAGAGGAAGGAGCACGGAGAGAGTGCTTGTGCCATGACACAGCGAGCTGTGCCAAACTGCCTTGTTTCTAGACAGCAGAGCTTAGGAGAAACTCCTGGGGGTATTGACACTTTACCTGTTGTCCTGTGCTGGTGTCGAGGGCTTTATAAACAGCTCCAAACCCCCTAGAAAGAGAATGGCAGCAGAAAAAGCTCTTTCCAGCTGGCAGTGAAAGCAAGCCTAGGCAGGAGATCTCCCCAGGCTGCCTGGACTCCTTAGAAAATGCCTGGCTGTGGCACCTCGTCAGCCGACAGCACACCAGCCCACCAGCCCTCTGCCATGCAGGGCAGGGTGTCCAAGGGAGCACTGAGCTCCCACAGGAAGACCAAGGCCTTCTGCAAATCTCCAAGGCACACGCCCGGTTAGTTCCATTCCAGTGTTAAGGGGGACTCCCTCTGTGTGAGGGTTTTCACTCAGGTGTGCACGTGGGTTGAAATCTGGAGAAGACTAACTTTGAAAACACTGCCTTGTAGAACTGTTATCAGGCAGCTCTTGAGTGGCAAGGTGCTCTTTGAGGCCACACAGACACAGAGGCAGGGGATCTTTCAGCTCCTGCTCCTCAGTGCTGCAAGCGAGACATGGCTAGCATCAAGTTGTCTTTGATGATGCTTCCTGACTGCTCTGACTGAGCAATCCTGAGAGGTGGCAGGAGGCAAAGCCAGAGTCTGACCATGTTTGGAGCTTGCCTGACTTCATGCTTGATATTGCATAAGCTGAAGACCCGGCCCATGGTTTGTTTTATGGAGTAGACGTCACACTTACCCTCGTCCAAGTTCTTCAAATGCCCTGTATTTCTTCATTGGCTCACCCAGACTCACAATGCTCCCTGAGAAAGACAAAAGCCGTGCAAGGAGCTCACTTTCAACCAGAGACGCTGCTCCCCGGACAATCCAAAATGCATCCCCACTGTCAGGAGTTTGAGAGCTGCCTGGGGCCTAGTCACTCGCGACGTGCCAGCCCTTCTGCTCAACCAGAAGCAATCTCTGCTTTTGCCTTTGGCACAGAAGGCAGCCCAGGCAGATCCAAGCCAGGCTCAGCTGCCCCCAGAGGCAGCAGGAACACCCTGAGCACTCCCTCACTGCCTCAAAGCACAACCACAGGTTCTGTTGAGTGCCTCCGAGACTGAGGGGGAACTTCTGGCTGAGCCTACACCAGGAACCGCAGACAACACACTGCTCTGGCAGACAAGAAATACACCAGACGTACTCAGTGTCTTCAGGTCCTGCTCCTCTCTCATCTCGGGCTGCTGGGCTGGGCTGCCGGATGAAGGGCCGGCAGCTGGGGGAGCGCTGGCTGCTGCAGGCGATGCTGGTCCAGCGGCACGCTGAATGGCAGAGCCTGTGTTGAGCTGGGACAAGAAAGGATTGCCCCTCAGAAGGGTGGCTGGTACAGATGCCCCAGAGAGCACACAGCAAAAGCAAGGCTTTCGGAAGATGCTGCCAGCCACCACCAGGCCTCCTCAGCTGGGGAGTTTTGGATGTCCCCTTCTCAAAGGCAATGGGAAAACCACTAAGGCTGCTTTGATACAGCCCCTCATGGCCACTTCCCTGCTCCACCGTTTCGGCTTTCCTGCAAGACCACTGCAGCAGGGGATCAATGGGTTTGAAAAGGTCCAGAAAGAGATCAGAGCACGGCCCCAGAGCCTTGTTCTTCTCCTCCTCCTCCTCCTCCTGTGTTTTCCTTGACAATGAAATCACCATGGAGCTAGCATGCAACTGTCTGACCACAAGTCTGGAGCGTGCCCCTTCTCTGATCTGTTTCTCTGATTTCCCCTCTGTATTCCAGGCATTAGGGGGCAGCCCATGGGAGCTGCGTTCCAGCCCTGCTGAGACCCATCCGCCCTTTACAATGTGGAGCCTCCTAGGATTCTCCTCACCAAACCCTGCTCTGACCGTGGGGAAGTCCAGGACAGTCTGCTTTATGCCTGAAGCTAATTAGTCCATGGAGAGTGGCTAGTCCCTTTCAGGGACCAGCGTCTCCCAAAATAATCCTGCAAGGCTGTCAACTGAGGCTTTGCACCACTCCGTCCACTGACTGCAGGCAGCCCGCACTGACAGTGGGCACAAGGGGCTCACTTCTACATTGGGAATAATTTAATGCTGCCTCTTGTCTGATCCCAAGAGACATTCTCGGGCCCTCTCAGCATCCCAGAAAAGTGACGCTCAAGTGTCAAAGTTCAGAACCCACTGGCCAGGGGTCCCTGGCTTGGCTGAAGCAGCACTACGTCATGGCAGGCACACAGCCCCCAGCATCTTCAGCCGCGAGCAACGAGGGCTGGGTCATCCAAAGCTTGAAGCTTGGCCCTGCACCACAGGCAGTGCCAAGCTCAGATGCCACTTACTGGCTCTGCAAGTTCAGGCTGTGGAGGGAGAGCAGCTGGAGGCTTGATGTTGTTTTGCTCCTCTTCATCCACTTCCTCAATAACAGTGTCAGCCAGAGGAGGTGCTGACCCTGTGGTTGAGCCCTGCAGACAGACAGAAGTGAGAGAGACTGGGAACAGCCAATCCTTTCAGGGCTGCTTTCTACTGAGCTGGGAAAGCACCCAGAAGAAGGGCAAATTGTAGACTTGGATACAAGTGGGATTCTGAGTCATGAAAGCCCTATGAAGATGGCTGAATGAGGTGGTACTCCCTCTTGCTGCGCATTTGATCTTCCATGCTGGCTGGAATCAGCAAGACACCTTGGAGCTGTCACATTTGCCTTTCATCTCTTGAAAGGCTCTTCACTGGAAAATTAGGAAGGAGCCAGTGCTCCCTTTGCTACTGCTGATGCCACCAGGCAGTTGGTCTTTCTTTCAGCCGGGCACTCTACACTCTATTACAACAGGCCAAGCCCACAGCTTGCTGCACAGTTCTTACACGCCAGCAACGTCAGAGGTTCCTTTGCTACTCACCAAAGGACAGGCTTGTCTCCATCTGTGTGAGAGGTGACCTGCAGGGAGCAAGGGAAAAGGAACCAGAGGCCCTTAGAAAAGTGCCCTTAGAAAGGGGGCTCCTACAGCACAAGTCATTCCCAACGGAGAGCATTTCCCTTTCCCAACATGCCTCAAGGAGCAACAGCCCTTTCCCACAGCAAGCAAGAGAACAGCAAGGACACTATAGTAGGCTCTGTCTACATTTGGGCCTCTTTTGCCAGGAGAGAATAGAAACACGGCCATGGAAATGCCAGTTGTTCTTTAACAGGCTGAGCTTCTGTTCTGCCCAACAGCTCAAGCAGCATTTTCCTCTTCTCTTTCCTGCATTTTATAGATACTTCTTTTAGTTGCATGCACTACTTCCCATCAATTGGCTGAAGACAATACAACAGCAAAGCTTCCACAAAGGGCCCCCTTGCTGTGGCAGCTCTCTGCTGAAGCAGCCCAGGAACAGCTCCTGGGTTCAGCAGCAAACCCTAACTGGATTGGAGTTGGTCCCGCATTGCCAAGGGAATGGCTTTCTTGGCGCACCATAAAAGGGTCAAGTCAGACAGCCAAGGCCTGTGAATGGCAGAAGTTGGAGCAAAAGATGCTTTCCTTCACTCCTGGAGAGAAGCGCAGATGCTCAGAGTACTTCTGAGCATCTCTCCCTGGAGTCTGCAATTTGCAGGTTGTCTTGGTTGAAGCAGCAAGCTTGAGGAAATGACAGACTCCACTGCCACGCGCTGTCCCGTGGGAGGGAACGCAAGCGCTGCAGGTTGCAAATTACATTGCAAATACTCTGCAAATACTCTGCGCCTACCACCCAGTACAGATACCCCCTTCTTAGCTGATGCTGCTGGCAGCAGATTTACCAAACCGGTGGCATCTTAATGGCAATTTTGTTCCCAAAAGAAACTTGGTCACTACTGCGGCATAAAGAGCAGAGTGAGGCAAAAGCCAGGTGATGCCAGCACCAGGATAAACCTTTACTTACGAGTCAGGTGGATCAGGTAATAGCCAGAATAAGCAAGAGAAAAGACGGTGCACACCGCGGCACAGACTCGCCCGATCATTTTAGCCGTGCTCTGCGGGTTTGCACACTGAATGCCGCCCAAGGGAAAAACCAAGACTCCTCTCGGGGGGCAGGCCGTCTGCTGAGAACTCCTTGATCACAAGGATCCTCCTGCAGGGAGTGAGCGGAAAAGCTGCTCTGGACAACCAGGCCTTGGGTGCACCGGGACATCGCTGTGCTGACAGCACTGTGACGTGGCACCGCTCCCTTGACCTGACAATAGCAGCTGCTCTGGGTTTGTTGTGCCCGGCAACCAAACCTTCTGTACAGTGGATGCAAAAGAAAAGCCTGGGAAGTTCTCCTCGGTCATAAAGCAGCAGAACATGTCCTTACAGTCCATAAGCCAGTGCTCAAGGCACCCCAGGGGAACTCAGAAAACACACCGGCCCAGCCAGCACGCAAGAACCAAAAGCAAGCGTGCTTCTTCTGGCTGGCATCTTCGTTGGTTCTGAAAAGTCAACTTCTTCCGTGACATTTAGGGGGAAAAAGAAGCAAAGTAAATACATTTCCAGGAGTATTGCAGTGTGCAGCTGCTTCTTGAGCACACAGGTGCATGCTGATTGTTGCTCCCACTCTGTTTGGAGCCTGACCTCCCTATGTGGCAGGGAGATGCTGGCTTAGCTCTTGACACAAAGCTCCTCTTGTCCTGCTTGCTCTTGCTTTGGCCATCGAAAGCCTCCGAACATCCAGAGGAGCTGTGCGGTGATTCTTGGGCTGTCAGAGTTGTGCTGTTTTGGATATCTGGCAGCAGCCTGCAGCCCACTGCTCTGCAATGCCCTGCAGATGTCGAGCCCAAGGAAGGGCCTTTTGGAACAGTCCAAAGCTGCAGTCTCACAGAGGTTTGCCTAGACTCTATGCTTCCTGTAAGATTCCAAGCAGACGTTCAGATAGCCAAATCCCAGTAAAAATCAGATGCAGTCATTCCCCTCTCTGTCAAAATTTCCAGCTCAATCCAGGAATCAGCTGGAAAGTTGAATGGAAGTACTGGGTGGGAGGGGAGGGGGGAAAAAAGTGCATGCGACTCCTCTGGAATTCAACTCTGTTTTCCCATGGAATAATGATCCCTGGCTTAGCTTGCTTTTCTGGTGACTCAGCACAGACCGGTCCTCTGCTGGTGGACAGCACATTGTCTTTAAAGAAGCTTTACAATGGGCTCCTCACACTTCAGATGCTGAGGGTGGCATTTGAAAACCAATGCAATTGCTGAAAGGCCCAGCACTATCTTGAAATTCTGTTGCTGAAAAAACCCTGCAGTAGTTACCCAGAAGAATTGCCTCAATTAGAAAGCATCTCATTTTCCCCATTTCCAAGTCAGCTGACATCAACCAGCCCCTTGTAGGGCTTAGAGAAGGAAGAATGAGACGGTAGCGTGGAAAGCTGAGTGTAGGCCCTCAGACCCACTTGAGCAGAGCGCTTTGGAGCTCCAAAGGTTTAAGAGAGGGAAGCGTTAGGAAGACGCGCCGTTTCTGTTAGCACACGTCCACAACTGGCCTCTGTGCCTCTGCATTCCCAGGATGTGGAGCATGCTTGCTTAAAATGTTGGTGAATGAGGCGAGAGACTGGTCTTTGTGTGGAGCTGCAAAGGTGCCTCAGTGCCATGAAGAGGCTCCAGGGACAGAGACAAAATGGGGCTGAGGACACAGGGCTTAATATGAGGGGAAAAGGGGCAGCTCGGAGGGCCAACGGCAACTGAGTACAAGGGAGGCAGAGGAGGGGCAGCCATGTGGGGAACCAGTGAGGTAACAGGAGCGGAGCATTGCAGTAAACTGAGACCAACAGGGGACAAGAGAGGGGAGAACATTCAAGGGGGAGTTCATATCAGGAAAAAAGGGCGGTTGAACGGGGTGATACCAATAAAACCTGTTGCATTAACATAAGCCTGCAGATGCTTATGGGTGAGAGAGAGGGGTGTCTCTCTTTGA
Source organism: Anomalospiza imberbis (assembly GCF_031753505.1). NCBI lineage: Eukaryota > Metazoa > Chordata > Aves > Passeriformes > Viduidae > Anomalospiza > Anomalospiza imberbis. The sequence continues at coordinate 20,784 of NW_027100464.1, read as the reverse complement.
CTCTGGTCACCGTTCAGGACTGAGGTAGTAGAGCTCCAGCGGCAGGCCTCTGGGCCTCAAGAGTTTCAGCCCTCCTTTATTCTTCAATACCAAGTGATTGCCAGGAAGAACAAACAAGAGGGGCTTGGTCCCTTCTCTTGATACACCAGGAGGTGCAGCTGGAACTGGAGATGCCAGGGCATGGGGGACAAGGTCTCTGCAAGTCAGGTGGGGCGGTGTGGAGCAGCTGTCAGGGGCCAGATGGGGCAGGGCAGGGCAGGGCCCCTCTGTGAAGGGAGAGAGCCTTGGGCCACTCGGAAGCAGTGCAAAGCCATGAACGGGAGAGCCCATCCCGAGCGCACAGCTTCGAAGGCACTGCACTGACCAGCTTAGGCACAGCATGACATGGAAGGGAACATTCCAGGGCTCTGGAGGGTTTAGAGTTTTTATGGCCAGTCATGCTGAAACCAAGCGCTGGAACAGAGCATCTTCTGCTTACATCACCATCTTCATCTTCCTCATTTTGTCCTCCAGATGGCTAGTTCAGGCTGCAAGCACGTGGGACATGTGTGCTCCAGATCTGCTGAATCCCAGCTTCTTCTTTGATAGCTTAATTCTTCTTATGACAATTCATTCATTTCTCCTTAAAGGATAATTCTGAGCTTCCCTCCATCGACAATACTCTACTCTTATCTAAACAATGCTTCGTCATGAATGAAGCTTTCTATGGTCTATAGTCCTAACTAAAGACAGCTAAGCTAAGAGACCCTCAAAGCATTACATTTCCTATCTACAGCACAGCTCCTCAAAAAAACTCAGGGGATGGCTGAATCTCTGCCAATGCACGATACGTCCCCTTTTGCCTCCTCTGAGCTGGCGAGGCACAAGGGCCTCCTCAGGTACAAGCGTCTCCTCTCCAGTTTTCCTGCACTTGCTCTCCCCAGTTCAGGTAAGCCAAGCTGCTTAGCTCAGCATGCTCTTTGGGCCCCTGAAAGGGACCGTCGAGCTTAGCTACAGCATGGCAGGGAAGGAAGCCTTCCAAAACTCTGGATATTTTAGTTTTATTGCCACTCTGGCTGAAACAAAGTATCCCCTCACTGCTTCTTCATCTTCATCATTCTGCCCTGATCAGGCTGACAGCTTGTAGCGCCTGCATGGTGCAGTTCTGCTGCATCACAGCTTTTCCTCTCACAGCTTAATTCTTATCAGGACAATTCATTCTTTTCTACTTAAAAGATACCTCAGAGCTTCCCTAAATTAACAATACTCTATTCCAAGCTAAACAATCCCCTCTTGTCTAAGCTACCTAGATGCTGTAGTCCATAGAAGTCACTCCCTCAATTTCCTTAATTTTTAAAAGTTAATCTTTTGAGAGAAAAAAACAACAGCAATAAACATTGAACACCATTTTTAATAAAAATGTGTCATTTTAATAAAATGGCAAGGTTACGAAGCCATTACATTTCCTATCTACAGCACAGCTCCTTTTAAAAGTCAGGCGGTGGCTAACTCTCTGCCGGAACACTATACATCCCCTTTTCCCTGCTCTGAGCTGGCACGGCACAAGGGCCTCCTCAGGCGCAAGCGTCTCCTCTCCAGTCTTCCAGCTCTTGCTTGGCTGAGGTGATCAGAGCAGCCAGGCTGGAGGCTGGCTCGCCTGAGGTCACAAACGGATGCTGCCAGAAGAAAAACCAACATGAAAGGAACCGTTACTTTCCATGATCCCATCCTCACGGGCCCAAGCAGGATTCCTTGGCTATCAGAACGACACACCAAGAGGACCGAGGGCAGCCCATTCCGCGTGGGCCCTTCCTGTCCTGTAACCTGTCTCACCCACGTGACCCACACTCCTCTTGATCCCTTGATGCAGGTGTCCTCACGGGGCTTTTTGCCCCTTTGCTTTTTCTTACCTGCAGGAGTTCCTGGGCAGACCAGCGCCTGTCCTCGTCTGCCTGCAGGCAGCAGCGCAGAAAGTCGCGCAGGAGAGCCGAGTGGTGCTTGGGGTTCTGCAGTTTTGGGGGCCCGTTCCTTTCTATCAGCTCAAAAACCTACAGCACATGGATGGAAGAGGACACTCTGCCTGCTCCTTTCCTAGCCGCAACAGCTCTCCCCACACAGAGCCCCCTTTCTAAGCTGCACCTTACCCTGGGACGGGCTTCCCTCTCGTAAGGAGCTTCCCCTTCCACCATTTCCAGCCCCATGATCCCCAGGGACCAGATGTCCACTTTGGGGCCATAGGCTTCTCCTCTCACCACTTCCGGTGCCATCCAGCTGGGCGTGCCAACGCTGGAGCTGCGCTTGCTGCGCTCAGGGCTGAGCTGAGCACAGAGGCCAAAGTCAGCTGAGGAGAAAAACAAACCCTGTCAAAGCCAGCTACCACTGGCAAACCAGGCTAAAGGATGGCCCACCCCAAGCCTGACAAGGCCGTGCTGAATCTAGCTGAAAACGCAGCCGAGCTCTCCTTCCACGTGGCTGGAGCCAGGGAAATAAGGCATTGGCCATTTCAAAAACACCCTCACGATTCATGAACTGGCTGAACAGCGCTTCTGGGCAAGTGGCAGTCACCAAAAAGCAACCCCAGAGCACACGCAGGGAGCGCTGCACCTGAGCAGGGATACCCACCCAATTTGACCGATCCGTCCATGCCCACAAGAACGTTGTTGCTTTTGATGTCTCTGTGGATGACTTGGCGGGAATGAAGGAAATGCAGTCCTTGCAGGCACTGAGAGAGAAAGAAGGGAGGGAAAGTTAACATTTCAGCATCTGATTTCCTCCTACAATAAAGGAAAGGGCTCTAAGAGATTGACAGCTTTCTCAGGGAATTGTGAAGGAGGCTGCACTATCATGGTGCGTTCAAGAGGAAGAGCTTGCTGCTTCAATGCTCTTAGAAGTGTTTTCTATATTTCAAAGTGAAGGCATTGGAGCTTGCACAAGTCCATCCTGCCGTGGGTACCAAGCACGTGACCTTTGGCTGGCGAGCAGCGTGGCAAAGATTTTCTCGGAAGCCCTGTGGCAGCAGAGGAGGAAGTAGCACAATAGACCTGTTTCAGAATCCATCGCCATCTGGGCTGCAATGCTATCTTTTGAAGCTGAGGACATCTCCTTTAGCCTTGGCTTGAAATTCTGCCACCTGCATGCGGGCTTAGAATGTCAAGGAAAGTAGGACAGACAGACAGGCTCCAGGCAAACATTCAGAGGCAAAGCTGAGAGGAGGAAACCAGGAAACGAAGCAAGTGAGTGAGCACGAGCGCCAGAGGACAGACAGTAGGGAAGAGTGCAAGGACAGAGCCTGAGGAGTGCGGGGACTCCGACAGGCAGCTCACTTCAGACGAATGCTATTACTTCTCCTCTGTGTCGTGACAGCAGCACCAAAAGAAAGCCGGGAGCAAGAAATCTCGGCTGTCCTTAACCACCAGTTCACAAGAGCCATCCTGGGCAGGCCGGGGGAAGCAAAAGCGGGATCCCTCACCTCCCGACAGACAGCGCCTATCTGTCCTTCCTCCAGGGACACTGCACTGAGCACATCAAACAACGTGCCGCCGTCCATGAACTCCATCGCCAGCCAGAGCTCCGTATCCACCAGGTAGCTGAAAGAAGCAAACCACAGCATGGAGACAGAGAGAGAGAGAGAGAGGAACGGGCCCAGCTCAGTCACCCGAGGGCCTGACCCAGGCTTTTGCAACTGCTGTCCAAGCTACATATGCCAGAAGAGTTTCTTGAACACCAGGTGCAAACCCCTCCCCTGCAGAGAAATCATGAACAGCTCCATTTTCTGCTGGTTGACCAAAGGGCGTTGTCACTTCTGGCTTACACTCTCTAAAGCTACAAAGACTAGAGAATATCCCAACCTGTCTAAGTAGCTAACAATATTGGGATTCCTGCTGTCCCTCATGACCAGGATTTCATTGACAGCCAGCTCCTCGGACATCTCCTCAAGCGACATTATCTTGATGGCCACCTAAAAAGACATTGGCGACCATTAACTTGAGAAGTGGCTCCCTGCACGAGAGGGAGACGGAGAGAGGAAGGAGCACGGAGAGAGTGCTTGTGCCATGACACAGCGAGCTGTGCCAAACTGCCTTGTTTCTAGACAGCAGAGCTTAGGAGAAACTCCTGGGGGTATTGACACTTTACCTGTTGTCCTGTGCTGGTGTCGAGGGCTTTATAAACAGCTCCAAACCCCCTAGAAAGAGAATGGCAGCAGAAAAAGCTCTTTCCAGCCGGCAGTGAAAGCAAGCCTAGGCAGGAGATCTCCCCAGGCTGCCTGGACTCCTTAGAAAATGCCTGGCTGTGGCACCTCGTCAGCCGACAGCACACCAGCCCACCAGCCCTCTGCCATGCAGGGCAGGGTGTCCAAGGGAGCACTGAGCTCCCACACGAAGACCAAGGCCTTCTGCAAATCTCCAAGGCACACGCCCAGTTAGTTCCATTCCAGTGTTTAGGGGGACTCCCTCTGTGTGAGGGTTTTCACTCAGGTGTGCACGTGGGTTGAAATCTGGAGAAGACTAACTTTGAAAACACTGCCTTGTAGAACTGTTATCAGGCAGCTCTTGAGTGGCAAGGTGCTCTTTGAGGCCACACAGACACAGAGGCAGGGGATCTTTCAGCTCCTGCTCCTCAGTGCTGCAAGCGAGACATGGCTAGCATCAAGTTGTCTTTGATGATGCTTCCTGACTGCTCTGACTGAGCAATCCTGAGAGGTGGCAGGAGGCAAAGCCAGAGTCTGACCATGTTTGGAGCTTGCCTGACTTCACGCTTGATATTGCATAAGCTGAAGACCCGGCCCATGGTTTGTTTTATGGAGTAGACGTCACACTTACCCTCGTCCAAGTTCTTCAAATGCCCTGTATTTCTTCATTGGCTCACCCAGGCTCACAATGCTCCCTGAGAAAGACAAAAGCCGTGCAAGGAGCTCACTTTCAACCAGAGACGCTGCTCCCCGGACAATCCAAAATGCATCCCCACTGTCAGGAGTTTGAGAGCTGCCTGGGGCCTAGTCACTCGCGACGTGCCAGCCCTTCTGCTCAACCAGAAGCAATCTCTGCTTTTGCCTTTGGCACAGAAGGCAGCCCAGGCAGATCCAAGCCAGGCTCAGCTGCCCCCAGAGGCAGCAGGAACACCCTGAGCACTCCCTCACTGCCTCAAAGCACAACCACAGGTTCTGTTGAGTGCCTCCGAGACTGAGGGGGAACTTCTGGCTGAGCCTACACCAGGAACTGCAGACAACACACTGCTCTGGCAGACAAGAAATACACCAGACGTACTCAGTGTCTTCAGGTCCTGCTCCTCTCTCATCTCGGGCTGCTGGGCTGGGCTGCCGGATGAAGGGCCGGCAGCTGGGGGAGCGCTGGCTGCTGCAGGCGATGCTGGTCCAGCGGCACGCTGAATGGCAGAGCCTGTGTTGAGCTGGGACAAGAAAGGATTGCCCCTCAGAAGGGTGGCTGGTACAGATGCCCCGGAGAGCACACAGCAAAAGCAAGGCTTTTGGAAGATGCTGCCAGCCACCACCAGGCCTCCTCAGCTGGGGAGTTTTGGATGTCCCCTTCTCAAAGGCAATGGGAAAACCACTAAGGCTGCTTTGATACAGCCCCTCATGGCCACTTCCCTGCTCCACTGTTTTGGCTTTCCTGCAAGACCACTGCAGCAGGGGATCAATGGGTTTGAAAAGGTCCAGAAAGAGATCAGAGCACGGCCCCAGAGCCTTGTTCTTCTCCTCCTCCTCCTCCTCCTGTGTTTTCCTTGACAATGAAATCACCATGGAGCTAGCATGCAACTGTCTGACCACAAGTCTGGAGCGTGCCCCTTCTCTGATCTGTTTCTCTGATTTCCCCTCTGTATTCCAGGCATTAGGGGGCAGCCCATGGGAGCTGCGTTCCAGCCCTGCTGAGACCCATCCGCCCTTTACAATGTGGAGCCTCCTAGGATTCTCCTCACCAAACCCTGCTCTGACCGTGGGGAAGTCCAGGACAGTCTACTTTATGCCTGAAGCTAATTAGTCCATGGAGAGTGGCTAGTCCCTTTCAGGGACCAGTGTCTCCCAAAATAATCCCGCAAGGCTGTCAACTGAGGCTTTGCACCACTCCGTCCACTGACTGCAGGCAGCCCGCACTGACAGTGGGCACAAGGGGCTCACTTCTACATTGGGAATAATTTAATGCTGCCTCTTGTCTGATCCCAAGAGACATTCTCGGGCCCTCTCAGCATCCCAGAAAAGTGACGCTCAAGTGTCAAAGTTCAGAACCCACTGGCCAGGGGTCCCTGGCTTGGCTGAAGCAGCACTACGTCATGGCAGGCACACAGCCCCCAGCATCTTCAGCCGCGAGCAACGAGGGCTGGGTCATCCAAAGCTTGAAGCTTGGCCCTGCACCACAGGCAGTGCCAAGCTCAGATGCCACTTACTGGCTCTGCAAGTTCAGGCTGTGGAGGGAGAGCAGCTGGAGGCTTGATGTTGTTTTGCTCCTCTTCATCCACTTCCTCAAAAACAGTGTCAGCCAGAGGAGGTGCTGACCCTGTGGTTGAGCCCTGCAGACAGACAGAAGTGAGAGAGACTGGGAACAGCCAATCCTTTCAGGGCTGCTTTCTACTGAGCTGGGAAAGCACCCAGAAGAAGGGCAAATTGTAGACTTGGATACAAGTGGGATTCTGAGTCATGAAAGCCCTATGAAGATGGCTGAATGAGGTGGTACTCCCTCTTGCTGCGCATTTGATCTTCCATGCTGGCTGGAATCAGCAAGACACCTTGAAGCTGTCACATTTGCCTTTCATCTCTTGAAAGGCTCTTCACTGGAAAATTAGGAAGGAGCCAGTGCTCCCTTTGCTACTGCTGATGCCACCAGGCAGTTGGTCTTTCTTTCAGCCGGGCACTCTACACTCTATTACAACAGGCCAAGCCCACAGCTTGCTGCACAGTTCTTACACGCCAGCAACGTCAGAGGTTCCTTTGCTACTCACCAAAGGACAGGCTTGTCTCCATCTGTGTGAGAGGTGACCTGCAGGGAGCAAGGGAAAAGGAACCAGAGGCCCTTAGAAAAGTGCCCTTAGAAAGGGGGCTCCCACAGCACAAGTCATTCCCAATGGAGAGCATTTCCCTTTCCCAACATGCCTCAAGGAGCAACAGCCCTTTCCCACAGCAAGCAAGAGAACAGCAAGGACACTATAGTAGGCTCTGTCTACATTTGGGCCTCTTTTGCCAGGAGAGAATAGAAACACGGCCATGGAAATGCCAGTTGTTCTTTAACAGGCTGAGCTTCTGTTCTGCCCAACAGCTCAAGCAGCATTTTCCTCTTCTCTTTCCTGCATTTTATAGATACTTCTTTTAGTTGCATGCACTACTTCCCATCAATTGGCTGAAGACAATACAACAGCAAAGCTTCCACAAAGGGCCCCCTTGCTGTGGCAGCTCTCTGCTGAAGCAGCCCAGGAACAGCTCCTGGGTTCAGCAGCAAACCCTAACTGGATTGGAGTTGGTCCCGCATTGCCAAGGGAATGGCTTTCTTGGCGCACCATAAAAGGGTCAAGTCAGACAGCCAAGGCCTGTGAATGGCAGAAGTTGGAGCAAAAGATGCTTTCCTTCACTCCTGGAGAGAAGCGCAGATGCTCAGAGTACTTCTGAGCATCTCTCCCTGGAGTCTGCAATTTGCAGGTTGTCTTGGTTGAAGCAGCAAGCTTGAGGAAATGACAGACTCCACTGCCACGCGCTGTCCCGTGGGAGGGAACGCAAGCGCTGCAGGTTGCAAATTACATTGCAAATACTCTGCAAATACTCTGCGCCTACCACCCAGTACAGATACCCCCTTCTTAGCTGATGCTGCTAGCAGCAGATTTACCAAACCGGTGGCATCTTAATGGCAATTTTGTTCCCAAAAGAAACTTGGTCACTACTGCGGCATAAAGAGCAGAGTGAGGCAAAAGCCAGGTGATGCCAGCACCAGGATAAACCTTTACTTACGAGTCAGGTGGATCAGGTAATAGCCAGAATAAGCAAGAGAAAAGACGGTGCACACCGCGGCACAGACTCGCCCGATCATTTTAGCCGTGCTCTGCGGGTTTGCACACTGAATGCCGCCCAAGGGAAAAACCAAGACTCCTCTCGGGGGGCAGGCCGTCTGCTGAGAACTCCTTGATCACAAGGATCCTCCTGCAGGGAGTGAGCGGAAAAGCTGCTCTGGACAACCAGGCCTTGGGTGCACCGGGACATCGCTGTGCTGACAGCACTGTGACGTGGCACCGCTCCCTTGACCTCACAATAGCAGCTGCTCTGGGTTTGTTGTGCCTGGCAACCAAACCTTCTGTACAGTGGATGCAAAAGAAAAGCCTGGGAAGTTCTCCTCGGTCATAAAGCAGCAGAACATGTCCTTACAGTCCATAAGCCAGTGCTCAAGGCACCCCAGGGGAACTCAGAAAACACACCGGCCCAGCCAGCACGCAAGAACCAAAAGCAAGCGTGCTTCTTCTGGCTGGCATCTTCGTTGGTTCTGAAAAGTCAACTTCTTCCGTGACATTTAGGGGAAAAAAGAAGCAAAGTAAATACATTTCCAGGAGTATTGCAGTGTGCAGCTGCTTCTTGAGCACACAGGTGCATGCTGATTGTTGCTCCCACTCTGTTTGGAGCCTGACCTCCCTATGTGGCAGGGAGATGCTGGCTTAGCTCTTGACACAAAGCTCCTCTTGTCCTGCTTGCTCTTGCTTTGGCCATCGAAAGCCTCCGAACATCCAGAGGAGCTGTGCCGTGATTCTTGGGCTGTCAGAGTTGTGCTGTTTTGGATATCTGGCAGCAGCCTGCAGCCCACTGCTCTGCAATGCCCTGCAGATGTCGAGCCCAAGGAAGGGCCTTTTGGAACAGTCCAAAGCTGCAGTCTCACAGAGGTTTGCCTAGACTCTATGCTTCCTGTAAGATTCCAAGCAGACGTTCAGATAGCCAAATCCCAGTAAAAATCAGATGCAGTCATTCCCCTCTCTGTCAAAATTTCCAGCTCAATCCAGGAATCAGCTGGAAAGTTGAATGGAAGTACTGGGTGGGAGGGGAGGGGGGAAAAAAGTGCATGCGACTCCTCTGGAATTCAACTCTGTTTTCCCATGGAATAATGATCCCTGGCTTAGCTTGCTTTTCTGGTGACTCAGCACAGACCGGTCCTCTGCTGGTGGACAGCACATTGTCTTTAAAGAAGCTTTACAATGGGCTCCTCACACTTCAGATGCTGAGGGTGGCATTTGAAAACCAATGCAATTGCTGAAAGGCCCAGCACTATCTTGAAATTCTGTTGCTGAAAAAACCCTGCAGTAGTTACCCAGAAGAATTGCCTCAATTAGAAAGCATCTCATTTTCCCCATTTCCAAGTCAGCTGACATCAACCAGCCCCTTGTAGGGCTTAGAGAAGGAAGAATGAGACGGTAGCGTGGAAAGCTGAGTGTAGGCCCTCAGACCCACTTGAGCAGAGCGCTTTGGAGCTCCAAAGGTTTAAGAGAGGGAAGCGTTAGGAAGACGCGCCGTTTCTGTTAGCACACGTCCACAACTGGCCTCTGTGCCTCTGTGCCTCTGCATTCCCAGGATGTGGAGCATGCTTGCTTAAAATGTTGGTGAATGAGGCGAGAGACTGGTCTTTGTGTGGAGCCGCAAAGGTGCCTCAGTGCCATGAAGAGGCTCCAGGGACAGAGACAAAATGGGGCTGAGGACACAGGGCTTAATATGAGGGGGAAAGGGGCAGCTCGGAGGGCCAACGGCAACTGAGTACAAGGGAGGCAGAGGAGGGGCAGCCATGTGGGGAACCAGTGAGGTAACAGGAGCGGAGCATTGCAGTAAACTGAGACCAACAGGGGACAAGAGAGGGGAGAACATTCAAGGGGGAGTTCATATCAGGAAAAAAGGGCGGTTGAACGGGGTGATACCAATAAAACCTGTTGCATTAACATAAGCCTGCAGATGCTTATGGGTGAGAGAGAGGGGTGTCTCTCTTTGACTCTGGTCACCGTTCAGGACTGAGGTAGTAGAGCTCCAGCGGCAGGCCTCTGGGCCTCAAGAGTTTCAGCCCTCCTTTATTCTTCAATACCAAGTGATTGCCAGGAAGAACAAACAAGAGGGGCTTGGTCCCTTCTCTTGATACACCAGGAGGTGCAGCTGGAACTGGAGATGCCAGGGCATGGGGGACAAGGTCTCTGCAAGTCAGGTGGGGCGGTGTGGAGCAGCTGTCAGGGGCCAGATGGGGCAGGGCAGGGCAGGGCCCCTCTGTGAAGGGAGAGAGCCTTGGGCCACTCGGAAGCAGTGCAAAGCCATGAACGGGAGAGCCCATCCCGAGCGCACAGCTTCGAAGGCACTGCACTGACCAGCTTAGGCACAGCATGACACGGAAGGGAACATTCCAGGGCTCTGGAGGGTTTAGAGTTTTTATGGCCAGTCATGCTGAAACCAAGCGCTGGAACAGAGCATCTTCTGCTTACATCACCATCTTCATCTTCCTCATTTTGTCCTCCAGATGGCTAGTTCAGGCTGCAAGCACGTGGGACATGTGTGCTCCAGATCTGCTGAATCCCAGCTTCTTCTTTGATAGCTTAATTCTTCTTATGACAATTCATTCATTTCTCCTTAAAGGATAATTCTGAGCTTCCCTCCATCGACAATACTCTACTCTTATCTAAACAATGCTTCGTCATGAATGAAGCTTTCTATGGTCTATAGTCCTAACTAAAGACAGCTAAGCTAAGAGACCCTCAAAGCATTACATTTCCTATCTACAGCACAGCTCCTCAAAAAAACTCAGGGGATGGCTGAATCTCTGCCAATGCACGATACGTCCCCTTTTGCCTCCTCTGAGCTGGCGAGGCACAAGGGCCTCCTCAGGTACAAGCGTCTCCTCTCCAGTTTTCCTGCACTTGCTCTCCCCAGTTCAGGTAAGCCAAGCTGCTTAGCTCAGCATGCTCTTTGGGCCCCTGAAAGGGACCGTCGAGCTTAGCTACAGCATGGCAGGGAAGGAAGCCTTCCAAAACTCTGGATATTTTAGTTTTATTGCCACTCTGGCTGAAACAAAGTATCCCCTCACTGCTTCTTCATCTTCATCATTCTGCCCTGATCAGGCTGACAGCTTGTAGCGCCTGCATGGTGCAGTTCTGCTGCATCACAGCTTTCCCTCTCACAGCTTAATTCTTATCAGGACAATTCATTCTTTTCTACTTAAAAGATACCTCAGAGCTTCCCTAAATTAACAATACTCTATTCCAAGCTAAACAATCCCCTCTTGTCTAAGCTACCTAGATGCTGTAGTCCATAGAAGTCACTCCCTCAATTTCCTTAATTTTTAAAAGTTAATCTTTTGAGAGAAAAAAACAACAGCAATAAACATTGAACACCATTTTTAATAAAAATGTGTCATTTTAATAAAATGGCAAGGTTACGAAGCCATTACATTTCCTATCTACAGCACAGCTCCTTTTAAAAGTCAGGGGGTGGCTAACTCTCTGCCGGAACACTATACATCCCCTTTTCCCTGCTCTGAGCTGGCACGGCACAAGGGCCTCCTCAGGCGCAAGCGTCTCCTCTCCAGTCTTCCAGCTCTTGCTTGGCTGAGGTGATCAGAGCAGCCAGGCTGGAGGCTGGCTCGCCTGAGGTCACAAACGGATGCTGCCAGAAGAAAAACCAACATGAAAGGAACCGTTACTTTCCATGATCCCATCCTCACGGGCCCAAGCAGGATTCCTTGGCTATCAGAACGACACACCAAGAGGACCGAGGGCAGCCCATTCCGCGTGGGCCCTTCCTGTCCTGTAACCTGTCTCACCCACGTGACCCACACTCCTCTTGGTCCCTTGATGCAGGTGTCCTCACGGGGCTTTTTGCCCCTTTGCTTTTTCTTACCTGCAGGAGTTCCTGGGCAGACCAGCGCCTGTCCTCGTCTGCCTGCAGGCAGCAGCGCAGAAAGTCGCGCAGGAGAGCCGAGTGGTGCTTGGGGTTCTGCAGTTTTGGGGGCCCGTTCCTTTCTATCAGCTCAAAAACCTACAGCACATGGATGAAAGAGGACACTCTGCCTGCTCCTTTCCTAGCCGCAACAGCTCTCCCCACACAGAGCCCCCTTTCTAAGCTGCACCTTACCCTGGGACGGGCTTCCCTCTCGTAAGGAGCTTCCCCTTCCACCATTTCCAGCCCCATGATCCCCAGGGACCAGATGTCCACTTTGGGGCCATAGGCTTCTCCTCTCACCACTTCCGGTGCCATCCAGCTGGGCGTGCCAACGCTGGAGCTGCGCTTGCTGCGCTCAGGGCTGAGCTGAGCACAGAGGCCAAAGTCAGCTGAGGAGAAAAACAAACCCTGTCAAAGCCAGCTACCACTGGCAAACCAGGCTAAAGGATGGCCCACCCCAAGCCTGACAAGGCCGTGCTGAATCTAGCTGAAAACGCAGCCGAGCTCTCCTTCCACGTGGCTGGAGCCAGGGAAATAAGGCATTGGCCATTTCAAAAACACCCTCACGATTCATGAACTGGCTGAACAGCGCTTCTGGGCAAGTGGCAGTCAGCAAAAAGCAACCCCAGAGCACACGCAGGGAGCGCTGCACCTGAGCAGGGATACCCACCCAATTTGACCGATCCGTCCATGCCCACAAGAACGTTGTTGCTTTTGATGTCTCTGTGGATGACTTGGCGGGAATGAAGGAAATGCAGTCCTTGCAGGCACTGAGAGAGAAAGAAGGGAGGGAAAGTTAACATTTCAGCATCTGATTTCCTCCTACAATAAAGGAAAGGGCTCTAAGAGATTGACAGCTTTCTCAGGGAATTGTGAAGGAGGCTGCACTATCATGGTGCGTTCAAGAGGAAGAGCTTGCTGCTTCAATGCTCTTAGAAGTGTTTTCTATATTTCAAAGTGAAGGCATTGGAGCTTGCACAAGTCCATCCTGCCGTGGGTACCAAGCACGTGACCTTTGGCTGGCGAGCAGCGTGGCAAAGATTTTCTCGGAAGCCCTGTGGCAGCAGAGGAGGAAGTAGCACAATAGACCTGTTTCAGAATCCATCGCCATCGGGGCTGCAATGCTATCTTTTGAAGCTGAGGACATCTCCTTTAGCCTTGGCTTGAAATTCTGCCACCTGCATGCGGGCTTAGAATGTCAAGGAAAGTAGGACAGACAGACAGGCTCCAGGCAAACATTCAGAGGCAAAGCTGAGAGGAGGAAACCAGGAAACGAAGCAAGTGAGCGAGCACGAGCGCCAGAGGACAGACAGTAGGGAAGAGTGCAAGGACAGAGCCTGAGGAGTGCGGGGACTCCGACAGGCAGCTCACTTCAGACGAATGCTATTACTTCTCCTCTGTGTCGTGACAGCAGCACCAAAAGAAAGCCGGGAGCAAGAAATCTCGGCTGTCCTTAACCACCAGTTCACAAGAGCCATCCTGGGCAGGCCGGGGGAAGCAAAAGCGGGATCCCTCACCTCCCGACAGACAGCGCCTATCTGTCCTTCCTCCAGGGACACTGCACTGAGCACATCAAACAACGTGCCGCCATCCATGAACTCCATCGCCAGCCAGAGCTCCGTATCCACCAGGTAGCTGAAAGAAGCAAACCACAGCATGGAGACAGAGAGAGAGAGAGAGAGGAACGGGCCCAGCTCAGTCACCCGAGGGCCTGACCCAGGCTTTTGCAACTGCTGTCCAAGCTACATATGCCAGAAGAGTTTCTTGAACACCAGGTGCAAACCCCTCCCCTGCAGAGAAATCATGAACAGCTCCATTTTCTGCTGGTTGACCAAAGGGTGTTGTCACTTCTGGCTTGCACTCTCTAAAGCTACAAAGACTAGAGAATATCCCAACCTGTCTAAGTAGCTAACAATATTGGGATTCCTGCTGTCCCTCATGACCAGGATTTCATTGACAGCCAGCTCCTCGGACATCTCCTCAAGCGACATTATCTTGATGGCCACCTAAAAAGACATTGGCGACCATTAACTTGAGAAGTGGCTCCCTGCATGAGAGGGAGACGGAGAGAGGAAGGAGCACGGAGAGAGTGCTTGTGCCATGACACAGCGAGCTGTGCCAAACTGCCTTGTTTCTAGACAGCAGAGCTTAGGAGAAACTCCTGGGGGTATTGACACTTTACCTGTTGTCCTGTGCTGGTGTCGAGGGCTTTATAAACAGCTCCAAACCCCCTAGAAAGAGAATGGCAGCAGAAAAAGCTCTTTCCAGCCGGCAGTGAAAGCAAGCCTAGGCAGGAGATCTCCCCAGGCTGCCTGGACTCCTTAGAAAATGCCTGGCTGTGGCACCTCGTCAGCCGACAGCACACCAGCCCACCAGCCCTCTGCCATGCAGGGCAGGGTGTCCAAGGGAGCACTGAGCTCCCACACGAAGACCAAGGCCTTCTGCAAATCTCCAAGGCACACGCCCAGTTAGTTCCATTCCAGTGTTAAGGGGGACTCCCTCTGTGTGAGGGTTTTCACTCAGGTGTGCACGTGGGTTGAAATCTGGAGAAGACTAACTTTGAAAACACTGCCTTGTAGAACTGTTATCAGGCAGCTCTTGAGTGGCAAGGTGCTCTTTGAGGCCACACAGACACAGAGGCAGGGGATCTTTCAGCTCCTGCTCCTCAGTGCTGCAAGCGAGACATGGCTAGCATCAAGTTGTCTTTGATGATGCTTCCTGACTGCTCTGACTGAGCAATCCTGAGAGGTGGCAGGAGGCAAAGCCAGAGTCTGACCATGTTTGGAGCTTGCCTGACTTCACGCTTGATATTGCATAAGCTGAAGACCCGGCCCATGGTTTCTTTTATGGAGTAGACGTCACACTTACCCTCGTCCAAGTTCTTCAAATGCCCTGTATTTCTTCATTGGCTCACCCAGGCTCACAATGCTCCCTGAGAAAGACAAAAGCCGTGCAAGGAGCTCACTTTCAACCAGAGACGCTGCTCCCCGGACAATCCAAAATGCATCCCCACTGTCAGGAGTTTGAGAGCTGCCTGGGGCCTAGTCACTCGCGACGTGCCAGCCCTTCTGCTCAACCAGAAGCAATCTCTGCTTTTGCCTTTGGCACAGAAGGCAGCCCAGGCAGATCCAAGCCAGGCTCAGCTGCCCCCAGAGGCAGCAGGAACACCCTGAGCACTCCCTCACTGCCTCAAAGCACAACCACAGGTTCTGTTGAGTGCCTCCGAGACTGAGGGGGAACTTCTGGCTGAGCCTACACCGGGAACCGCAGACAACACACTGCTCTGGCAGACAAGAAATACACCAGACGTACTCAGTGTCTTCAGGTCCTGCTCCTCTCTCATCTCGGGCTGCTGGGCTGGGCTGCCGGATGAAGGGCCGGCAGCTGGGGGAGCGCTGGCTGCTGCAGGCGATGCTGGTCCAGCGGCACGCTGAATGGCAGAGCCTGTGTTGAGCTGGGACAAGAAAGGATTGCCCCTCAGAAGGGTGGCTGGTACAGATGCCCCGGAGAGCACACAGCAAAAGCAAGGCTTTCGGAAGATGCTGCCAGCCACCACCAGGCCTCCTCAGCTGGGGAGTTTTGGATGTCCCCTTCTCAAAGGCAATGGGAAAACCACTAAGGCTGCTTTGATACAGCCCCTCATGGCCACTTCCCTGCTCCACTGTTTTGGCTTTCCTGCAAGACCACTGCAGCAGGGGATCAATGGGTTTGAAAAGGTCCAGAAAGAGATCAGAGCACGGCCCCAGAGCCTTGTTCTTCTCCTCCTCCTCCTCCTCCTGTGTTTTCCTTGACAATGAAATCACCATGGAGCTAGCATGCAACTGTCTGACCACAAGTCTGGAGCGTGCCCCTTCTCTGATCTGTTTCTCTGATTTCCCCTCTGTATTCCAGGCATTAGGGGGCAGCCCATGGGAGCTGCGTTCCAGCCCTGCTGAGACCCATCCGCCCTTTACAATGTGGAGCCTCCTAGGATTCTCCTCACCAAACCCTGCTCTGACCGTGGGGAAGTCCAGG
The DNA here is from genome assembly GCF_031753505.1 of Anomalospiza imberbis. Lineage (NCBI taxonomy): Eukaryota > Metazoa > Chordata > Aves > Passeriformes > Viduidae > Anomalospiza > Anomalospiza imberbis. The sequence goes on along the minus strand of NW_027100464.1, from coordinate 4,904 downwards.
ACAGTCTACTTTATGCCTGAAGCTAATTAGTCCATGGAGAGTGGCTAGTCCCTTTCAGGGACCAGTGTCTCCCAAAATAATCCCGCAAGGCTGTCAACTGAGGCTTTGCACCACTCCGTCCACTGACTGCAGGCAGCCCGCACTGACAGTGGGCACAAGGGGCTCACTTCTACATTGGGAATAATTTAATGCTGCCTCTTGTCTGATCCCAAGAGACATTCTCGGGCCCTCTCAGCATCCCAGAAAAGTGACGCTCAAGTGTCAAAGTTCAGAACCCACTGGCCAGGGGTCCCTGGCTTGGCTGAAGCAGCACTACGTCATGGCAGGCACACAGCCCCCAGCATCTTCAGCCGCGAGCAACGAGGGCTGGGTCATCCAAAGCTTGAAGCTTGGCCCTGCACCACAGGCAGTGCCAAGCTCAGATGCCACTTACTGGCTCTGCAAGTTCAGGCTGTGGAGGGAGAGCAGCTGGAGGCTTGATGTTGTTTTGCTCCTCTTCATCCACTTCCTCATTAACAGTGTCAGCCAGAGGAGGTGCTGACCCTGTGGTTGAGCCCTGCAGACAGACAGAAGTGAGAGAGACTGGGAACAGCCAATCCTTTCAGGGCTGCTTTCTACTGAGCTGGGAAAGCACCCAGAAGAAGGGCAAATTGTAGACTTGGATACAAGTGGGATTCTGAGTCATGAAAGCCCTATGAAGATGGCTGAATGAGGTGGTACTCCCTCTTGCTGCGCATTTGATCTTCCATGCTGGCTGGAATCAGCAAGACACCTTGGAGCTGTCACATTTGCCTTTCATCTCTTGAAAGGCTCTTCACTGGAAAATTAGGAAGGAGCCAGTGCTCCCTTTGCTACTGCTGATGCCACCAGGCAGTTGGTCTTTCTTTCAGCCGGGCACTCCACACTCTATTACAACAGGCCAAGCCCACAGCTTGCTGCACAGTTCTTACACGCCAGCAACGTCAGAGGTTCCTTTGCTACTCACCAAAGGACAGGCTTGTCTCCATCTGTGTGAGAGGTGACCTGCAGGGAGCAAGGGAAAAGGAACCAGAGGCCCTTAGAAAAGTGCCCTTAGAAAGGGGGCTCCCACAGCACAAGTCATTCCCAACGGAGAGCATTTCCCTTTCCCAACATGCCTCAAGGAGCAACAGCCCTTTCCCACAGCAAGCAAGAGAACAACAAGGACACTATAGTAGGCTCTGTCTACATTTGGGCCTCTTTTGCCAGGAGAGAATAGAAACACGGCCATGGAAATGCCAGTTGTTCTTTAACAGGCTGAGCTTCTGTTCTGCCCAACAGCTCAAGCAGCATTTTCCTCTTCTCTTTCCTGCATTTTATAGATACTTCTTTTAGTTGCATGCACTACTTCCCATCAATTGGCTGAAGACGATACAACAGCAAAGCTTCCACAAAGGGCCCCCTTGCTGTGGCAGCTCTCTGCTGAAGCAGCCCAGGAACAGCTCCTGGGTTCAGCAGCAAACCCTAACTGGATTGGAGCTGGTCCCGCATTGCCAAGGGAATGGCTTTCTTGGCGCACCATAAAAGGGTCAAGTCAGACAGCCAAGGCCTGTGAATGGCAGAAGTTGGAGCAAAAGATGCTTTCCTTCACTCCTGGAAAGAAGCGCAGATGCTCAGAGTACTTCTGAGCATCTCTCCCTGGAGTCTGCCATTTGCAGGTTGTCTTGGTTGAAGCAGCAAGCTTGAGGAAATGACAGACTCCACTGCCACGCGCTGTCCCGTGGGAGGGAACGCAAGCGCTGCAGGTTGCAAATTACATTGCAAATACTCTGCAAATACTCTGCGCCTACCACCCAGTACAGATACCCCCTTCTTAGCTGATGCTGCTGGCAGCAGATTTACCAAACCAGTGGCATCTTAATGGCAATTTTGTTCCCAAAAGAAACTTGGTCACTACTGCGGCATAAAGAGCAGAGTGAGGCAAAAGCCAGGTGATGCCAGCACCAGGATAAACCTTTACTTACGAGTCAGGTGGATCAGGTAATAGCCAGAATAAGCAAGAGAAAAGACGGTGCACACCGCGGCACAGACTCGCCCGATCATTTTAGCCGTGCTCTGCGGGTTTGCACACTGAATGCCACCCAAGGGAAAAACCAAGACTCCTCTCGGGGGGCAGGCCGTCTGCTGAGAACTCCTTGATCACAAGGATCCTCCTGCAGGGAGTGAGCGGAAAAGCTGCTCTGGACAACCAGGCCTTGGGTGCACCGGGACATCGCTGTGCTGACAGCACTGTGACGTGGCACCGCTCCCCTTTGACCTCACAATAGCAGCTGCTCTGGGTTTGTTGTGCCCGGCAACCAAACCTTCTGTACAGTTGATGCAAAAGAAAAGCCTGGGAAGTTCTCCTCGGTCATAAAGCAGCAGAACATGTCCTTACAGTCCATAAGCCAGTGCTCAAGGCACCCCAGGGGAACTCAGAAAACACACCGGCCCAGCCAGCACGCAAGAACCAAAAGCAAGCGTGCTTCTTCTGGCTGGCATCTTCGTTGGTTCTGAAAAGTCAACTTCTTCCGTGACATTTAGGGGGAAAAAGAAGCAAAGTAAATACATTTCCAGGAGTATTGCAGTGTGCAGCTGCTTCTTGAGCACACAGGTGCATGCTGATTGTTGCTCCCACTCTGTTTGGAGCCTGACCTCCCTATGTGGCAGGGAGATGCTGGCTTAGCTCTTGACACAAAGCTCCTCTTGTCCTGCTTGCTCTTGCTTTGGCCATCGAAAGCCTCCGAACATCCAGAGGAGCTGTGCGGTGATTCTTGGGCTGTCAGAGTTGTGCTGTTTTGGATATCTGGCAGCAGCCTGCAGCCCACTGCTCTGCAATGCCCTGCAGATGTCGAGCCCAAGGAAGGGCCTTTTGGAACAGTCCAAAGCTGCAGTCTCACAGAGGTTTGCCTAGACTCTATGCTTCCTGTAAGATTCCAAGCAGACGTTCAGATAGCCAAATCCCAGTAAAAATCAGATGCAGTCATTCCCCTCTCTGTCAAAATTTCCAGCTCAATCCAGGAATCAGCTGGAAAGTTGAATGGAAGTACTGGGTGGGAGGGGAGGGGGGAAAAAAGTGCATGCGACTCCTCTGGAATTCAACTCTGTTTTCCCATGGAATAATGATCCCTGGCTTAGCTTGCTTTTCTGGTGACTCAGCACAGACCGGTCCTCTGCTGGTGGACAGCACATTGTCTTTAAAGAAGCTTTACAATGGGCTCCTCACACTTCAGATGCTGAGGGTGGCATTTGAAAACCAATGCAATTGCTGAAAGGCCCAGCACTATCTTGAAATTCTGTTGCTGAAAAAACCCTGCAGTAGTTACCCAGAAGAATTGCCTCAATTAGAAAGCATCTCATTTTCCCCATTTCCAAGTCAGCTGACATCAACCAGCCCCTTGTAGGGCTTAGAGAAGGAAGAATGAGACGGTAGCGTGGAAAGCTGAGTGTAGGCCCTCAGACCCACTTGAGCAGAGCGCTTTGGAGCTCCAAAGGTTTAAGAGAGGGAAGCGTTAGGAAGACGTGCCGTTTCTGTTAGCACACGTCCACAACTGGCCTCTGTGCCTCTGCATTCCCAGGATGTGGAGCATGCTTGCTTAAAATGTTGGTGAATGAGGCGAGAGACTGGTCTTTGTGTGGAGCTGCAAAGGTGCCTCAGTGCCATGAAGAGGCTCCAGGGACAGAGACAAAATGGGGCTGAGGACACAGGGCTTAATATGAGGGGAAAAGAGGCAGCTCGGAGGGCCAACGGCAACTGAGTACAAGGGAGGCAGAGGAGGGGCAGCCATGTGGGGAACCAGTGAGGTAACAGGAGCGGAGCATTGCAGTAAACTGAGACCAACAGGGGACAAGAGAGGGGAGAACATTCAAGGGGGAGTTCATATCAGGAAAAAAGGGCGGTTGAACGGGGTGATACCAATAAAACCTGTTGCATTAACATAAGCCTGCAGATGCTTATGGGTGAGAGAGAGGGGTGTCTCTCTTTGACTCTGGTCACCGTTCAGGACTGAGGTAGTAGAGCTCCAGCGGCAGGCCTCTGGGCCTCAAGAGTTTCAGCCCTCCTTTATTCTTCAATACCAAGCGATTGCCAGGAAGAACAAACAAGAGGGGCTTGGTCCCTTCTCTTGATACACCAGGAGGTGCAGCTGGAACTGGAGATGCCAGGGCATGGGGGACAAGGTCTCTGCAAGTCAGGTGGGGCGGTGTGGAGCAGCTGTCAGGGGCCAGATGGGGCAGGGCAGGGCAGGGCCCCTCTGTGAAGGGAGAGAGCCTTGGGCCACTCGGAAGCAGTGCAAAGCCATGAACGGGAGAGCCCATCCCGAGCGCACAGCTTCGAAGGCACTGCACTGACCAGCTTAGGCACAGCATGACATGGAAGGGAACATTCCAGGGCTCTGGAGGGTTTAGAGTTTTTATGGCCAGTCATGCTGAAACCAAGCGCTGGAACAGAGCATCTTCTGCTTACATCACCATCTTCATCTTCCTCATTTTGTCCTCCAGATGGCTAGTTCAGGCTGCAAGCACGTGGGACATGTGTGCTCCAGATCTGCTGAATCCCAGCTTCTTCTTTGATAGCTTAATTCTTCTTATGACAATTCATTCATTTCTCCTTAAAGGATAATTCTGAGCTTCCCTCCATCAACAATACTCTACTCTTATCTAAACAATGCTTCGTCATGAATGAAGCTTTCTATGGTCTATAGTCCTAACTAAAGACAGCTAAGCTAAGAGACCCTCAAAACATTACATTTCCTATCTACAGCACAGCTCCTCAAAAAAACTCAGGGGATGGCTGAATCTCTGCCTATGCACGATACGTCCCCTTTTGCCTCCTCTGAGCTGGCGAGGCACAAGGGCCTCCTCAGGTACAAGCGTCTCCTCTCCAGTTTTCCTGCACTTGCTCTCCC
>NW_027100463.1:0-45363 GCF_031753505.1 Anomalospiza imberbis | reverse complement strand
CAGGACCAAGTCAAAACCCAGGCAAGTTGTCCTGGAACGCTTTCCATTCGCTTGCCGAGAGTGAATTCAACAGGCAGGAGAGCGGCAGCCACCGTCCTCCAGCAGTCTGAAGGCTTCGCACACAAGCCCGCTTCTTTGCGGCTTCGTTCTTCGCCTCTTCCAAGCAACCGCCATCTCTGCTTCTCGGAGGCGAAGAAGCGGCTAATTCGCGCACAGCTCAGTAGAGCGGCAGCAAAGCGCTCCGGAGCGCCGCTTCAAGCCGAAAGACGCCGGGAAACGGCACTTTCCTCCGGATAGCTCCGGAGCCGCGCTTCTGCTTCTCTAGTCATCTCTAGCTTAGCGAAAAGCTTTCCCACTCCATTTGGCAAGGGGAGAGCGTACCTGCACTGCACACTAACCGCGGTTTGCAAAGAAAGAGGATTTGCTGCACATTCCAAGGACACGGCTCTTTCCGAGGCAATCTGCAACCTGCTGTCAGATGGAAGTGCTCTCTGCCCTCTCCTGCCCAGCTCTAGGTACTAGCGGGCACTTTCCAGCCTGGGCGAGGCAAACAACCTCCAGAGATGTCACAGAGCATAAGTGGAGCACAGATGCTCAAAAGCAGCAAAGCTGAAGAGCCTGGCTCAGCTTCACTAGTGTGCAATTGACTGACTGCGAAAAACAAAGCAGCAGAGCACCGGGCTTCTGGGCGCTGTGAAGGCAATTGCCAAAACCAGGCAGCTGCTCCTTCCCAAGCACAGGCAGCTGCCTATGTTCTTGCTTGTCGACAAACTCACCGCTGCCCTTCTTTTCAGCAGCTGCCACCGTCTTCGGTGCATCTCGGAGCCTCTGGCGACGAGCAAGACTTGCCAAGGTGGGAGGCATCAGGACCAAGTCAAAACCCAGGCAAGTTGTCCTGGAACGCTTTCCATTCGCTTGCCGAGAGTGAATTCAACAGGCAGGAGAGCGGCAGCCACCGTCCTCCAGCAGTCTGAAGGCTTCGCACACAAGCCCGCTTCTTTGCGGCTTCGTTCTTCGCCTCTTCCAAGCAACGGCGATCTCTGCCTCTCGGAGGCGAAGAAGCGGCTAATTCGCGCACAGCTCAGTAGAGCGGCAGCAAAGCGCTCCGGAGCGCCGCTTCAAGCCGAAAGACGCCGGGAAACGGCACTTTCTTCCGGATAGCTCCGGAGCCGCGCTTCTGCTTCTCTAGTCATCTCTAGCTTAGCGAAAAGCTTTCCCACTCCATTTGGCAAGGGGAGAGCGTACCTGCACTGCACACTAACCGCGGTTTGCAAAGAAAGAGGATTTGCTGCACATTCCAAGGACACGGCTCTTTCCGAGGCAATCTGCAACCTGCTGTCAGATGGAAGTGCTCTCTGCCCTCTCCTGCCCAGCTCTAGGTACTAGCGGGCACTTGCCAGCCTGACCGAGGCAAACAACCTCGAGAGATGTCACAGAGCATAAGTGGAGCACAGATGCTCAAAAGCAGCAAAGCTGAAGAGCCTGGCTCAGCTTCACTAGTGTGCAATTGACTGACTGCGAAAAACAAAGCAGCAGAGCACCGGGCTTCTGGGCGCTGTGAAGGCAATTGCCAAAACCAGGCAGCTGTTCCTTCCCAAGCACAGGCAGCTGCCTATGTTCTTGCTTGTCGACAAACTCACCGCTGCCCTTCTTTTCAGCAGCTGCCACCGTCTTCGGTGCATCTCGGAGCCTCTGGCGACGAGCAAGACTTGCCAAGGTGGGAGGCATCAGGACCAAGTCAAAACCCAGGCAAGTTGTCCTGGAACGCTTTCCATTCGCTTGCCGAGAGTGAATTCAACAGGCAGGAGAGCGGCAGCCACCGTCCTCCAGCAGTCTGAAGGCTTCGCACACAAGCCCGCTTCTTTGCGGCTTCGTTCTTCGCCTCTTCCAAGCAACCGCCATCTCTGCTTCTCGGAGGCGAAGAAGCGGCTAATTCGCGCACAGCTCAGTAGAGCGGCAGCAAAGCGCTCCGGAGCGCCGCTTCAAGCCGAAAGACGCCGGGGAAACGGCACTTTCCTCCGGATAGCTCCGGAGCCGCGCTTCTGCTTCTCTAGTCATCTCTAGCTTAGCGAAAAGCTTTCCCACTCCATTTGGCAAGGGGAGAGCGTACCTGCACTGCACACTAACCGCGGTTTGCAAAGAAAGAGGATTTGCTGCACATTCCAAGGACACGGCTCTTTCCGAGGCAATCTGCAACCTGCTGTCAGATGGAAGTGCTCTCTGCCCTCTCCTGCCCAGCTCTAGGTACTAGCGGGCACTTTCCAGCCTGGGCGAGGCAAACAACCTCCAGAGATGTCACAGAGCATAAGTGGAGCACAGATGCTCAAAAGCAGCAAAGCTGAAGAGCCTGGCTCAGCTTCACTAGTGTGCAATTGACTGACTGCGAAAAACAAAGCAGCAGAGCACCGGGCTTCTGGGCGCTGTGAAGGCAATTGCCAAAACCAGGCAGCTGCTCCTTCCCAAGCACAGGCAGCTGCCTATGTTCTTGCTTGTCGACAAACTCACCGCTGCCCTTCTTTTCAGCAGCTGCCACCGTCTTCGGTGCATCTCGGAGCCTCTGGCGACGAGCAAGACTTGCCAAGGTGGGAGGCATCAGGACCAAGTCAAAACCCAGGCAAGTTGTCCTGGAACGCTTTCCATTCGCTTGCCGAGAGTGAATTCAACAGGCAGGAGAGCGGCAGCCACCGTCCTCCAGCAGTCTGAAGGCTTCGCACACAAGCCCGCTTCTTTGCGGCTTCGTTCTTCGCCTCTTCCAAGCAACCGCGATCTCTGCCTCTCGGAGGCGAAGAAGCGGCTAATTCGCGCACAGCTCAGTAGAGCGGCAGCAAAGCGCTCCGGAGCGCCGCTTCAAGCCGAAAGACGCCGGGAAACGGCACTTTCTTCCGGATAGCTCCGAGCCGCGCTTCTGCTTCTCTAGTCATCTCTAGCTTAGCGAAAAGCTTTCCCACTCCATTTGGCAAGGGGAGAGCGTACCTGCACTGCACACTAACCGCGGTTTGCAAAGAAAGAGGATTTGCTGCACATTCCAAGGACACGGCTCTTTCCGAGGCAATCTGCAACCTGCTGTCAGATGGAAGTGCTCTCTGCCCTCTCCTGCCCAGCTCTAGGTACTAGCGGGGCACTTGCCAGCCTGACCGAGGCAAACAACCTCGAGAGATGTCACAGAGCATAAGTGGAGCACAGATGCTCAAAAGCAGCAAAGCTGAAGAGCCTGGCTCAGCTTCACTAGTGTGCAATTGACTGACTGCGAAAAACAAAGCAGCAGAGCACCGGGCTTCTGGGCGCTGTGAAGGCAATTGCCAAAACCAGGCAGCTGTTCCTTCCCAAGCACAGGCAGCTGCCCATGTTCTTGCTTGTCGACAAACTCACCGCTGCCCTTCTTTTCAGCAGCTGCCACCGTCTTCGGTGCATCTCGGAGCCTCTGGCGACGAGCAAGACTTGCCAAGGTGGGACACATCAGGACCAAGTCAAAACCCAGGCAAGTTGTCCTGGAACGCTTTCCATTCGCTTGCCGAGAGTGAATTCAACAGGCAGGAGAGCGGCAGCCACCGTCCTCTGGCAGTCGGAAGGCTTCGCACACAAGCCCGCTTCTTTGCGGCTTCGTTCTTCGCCTCTTCCAAGCAACCGCGATCTCTGCTTCTCGGAGGCGAAGAAGCGGCTAATTCGCGCACAGCTCAGTAAAGCGGCAGCAAAGCGCTCCGGAGCGCCGCTTCAAGCCGAAAGACGCCGGGAAACGGCACTTTCCTTTGGATAGCTCCGGAGCCGCGCTTCTGCTTCTCTAGTCATCGCTATCTTAGCGAAAAGCTTTCCCACTCCAGTTGGCAAGGGGAGAGCGTACCTGCACTGCACACTAACCGCGGTTTGCAAAGAAAGAGGATTTGCTGCACATTCCAAGGACACGGCTCTTTCCGAGGCAATCTGCAACCTGCTGTCAGATGGAAGTGCTCTCTGCCCTCTCCTGCCCAGCTCTAGGTACTAGCGGGCACTTTCCAGCCTGGCCGAGGCAAACAACCTCCAGAGATGTCACAGAGCCTAAGTGGAGCACAGATGCTCAAAAGCAGCAAAGCTGAAGAGCCTGGCTCAGCTTCACTAGTGTGCAATTGACTGACTGCGAAAAACAAAGCAGCAGAGCACCGGGCTTCTGGGCGCTGTGAAGGCAATTGCCAAAACCAGGCAGCTGCTCCTTCCCAAGCACAGGCAGCTGCCTATGTTCTTGCTTGTCGACAAACTCACCGCTGCCCTTCTTTTCAGCAGCTGCCACCGTCTTCTGTGCATCTCGGAGCCTCTGGCGACGAGCAAGACTTGCCAAGGTGGGACGCATCAGGACCAAGTCAAAACCCAGGCAAGTTGTCCTGGAACGCTTTCCATTCGCTTGCCGAGAGTGAATTCAACAGGCAGGAGAGCGGCAGCCACCGTCCTCCAGCAGTCTGAAGGCTTCGCACACAAGCCCGCTTCTTTGCGGCTTCGTTCTTCGCCTCTTCCAAGCAACCGCGATCTCTGCCTCTCGGAGGCGAAGAAGCGGCTAATTCGCGCACAGCTCAGTAGAGCGGCAGCAAAGCGCTCCGGAGCGCCGCTTCAAGCCGAAAGACGCCGGGAAGCGGCACTTTCCTCCGGATAGCTCCGGAGCCGCGCTTCTGCTTCTCTAGTCATCTCTAGCTTAGCGAAAAGCTTTCCCACTCCATTTGGCAAGGGGAGAGCGTACCTGCACTGCACACTAACCGCGGTTTGCAAAGAAAGAGGATTTGCTGCACATTCCAAGGACACGGCTCTTTCCGAGGCAATCTGCAACCTGCTGTCAGATGGAAGTGCTCTCTGCCCTCTCCTGCCCAGCTCTAGGTACTAGCGGGCACTTGCCAGCCTGGCCGAGGCAAACAACCTCGAGAGATGTCACAGAGCATAAGTGGAGCACAGATGCTCAAAAGCAGCAAAGCTGAAGAGCCTGGCTCAGCTTCACTAGTGTGCAATTGACTGACTGCGAAAAACAAAGCAGCAGAGCACCGGGCTTCTGGGCGCTGTGAAGGCAATTGCCAAAACCAGGCAGCTGTTCCTTCCCAAGCACAGGCAGCTGCCCATGTTCTTGCTTGTCGACAAACTCACCGCTGCCCTTCTTTTCAGCAGCTGCCACCGTCTTCGGTGCATCTCGGAGCCTCTGGCGACGAGCAAGACTTGCCAAGGTGGGACACATCAGGACCAAGTCAAAACCCAGGCAAGTTGTCCTGGAACGCTTTCCATTCGCTTGCCGAGAGTGAATTCAACAGGCAGGAGAGCGGCAGCCACCGTCCTCTGGCAGTCGGAAGGCTTCGCACACAAGCCCGCTTCTTTGCGGCTTCGTTCTTCGCCTCTTCCAAGCAACCGCGATCTCTGCTTCTCGGAGGCGAAGAAGCGGCTAATTCGCGCACAGCTCAGTAAAGCGGCAGCAAAGCGCTCCGGAGCGCCGCTTCAAGCCGAAAGACGCCGGGAAACGGCACTTTCCTTTGGATAGCTCCGGAGCCGCGCTTCTGCTTCTCTAGTCATCGCTATCTTAGCGAAAAGCTTTCCCACTCCAGTTGGCAAGGGGAGAGCGTACCTGCACTGCACACTAACCGCGGTTTGCAAAGAAAGAGGATTTGCTGCACATTCCAAGGACACGGCTCTTTCCGAGGCAATCTGCAACCTGCTGTCAGATGGAAGTGCTCTCTGCCCTCTCCTGCCCAGCTCTAGGTACTAGCGGGCACTTTCCAGCCTGGCCGAGGCAAACAACCTCCAGAGATGTCACAGAGCCTAAGTGGAGCACAGATGCTCAAAAGCAGCAAAGCTGAAGAGCCTGGCTCAGCTTCACTAGTGTGCAATTGACTGACTGCGAAAAACAAAGCAGCAGAGCACCGGGCTTCTGGGCGCTGTGAAGGCAATTGCCAAAACCAGGCAGCTGCTCCTTCCCAAGCACAGGCAGCTGCCTATGTTCTTGCTTGTCGACAAACTCACCGCTGCCCTTCTTTTCAGCAGCTGCCACCGTCTTCTGTGCATCTCGGAGCCTCTGGCGACGAGCAAGACTTGCCAAGGTGGGACGCATCAGGACCAAGTCAAAACCCAGGCAAGTTGTCCTGGAACGCTTTCCATTCGCTTGCCGAGAGTGAATTCAACAGGCAGGAGAGCGGCAGCCACCGTCCTCCAGCAGTCTGAAGGCTTCGCACACAAGCCCGCTTCTTTGCGGCTTCGTTCTTCGCCTCTTCCAAGCAACCGCGATCTCTGCCTCTCGGAGGCGAAGAAGCGGCTAATTCGCGCACAGCTCAGTAGAGCGGCAGCAAAGCGCTCCGGAGCGCCGCTTCAAGCCGAAAGACGCCGGGAAGCGGCACTTTCCTCCGGATAGCTCCGGAGCCGCGCTTCTGCTTCTCTAGTCATCTCTAGCTTAGCGAAAAGCTTTCCCACTCCATTTGGCAAGGGGAGAGCGTACCTGCACTGCACACTAACCGCGGTTTGCAAAGAAAGAGGATTTGCTGCACATTCCAAGGACACGGCTCTTTCCGAGGCAATCTGCAACCTGCTGTCAGATGGAAGTGCTCTCTGCCCTCTCCTGCCCAGCTCTAGGTACTAGCGGGCACTTGCCAGCCTGGCCGAGGCAAACAACCTCGAGAGATGTCACAGAGCATAAGTGGAGCACAGATGCTCAAAAGCAGCAAAGCTGAAGAGCCTGGCTCAGCTTCACTAGTGTGCAATTGACTGACTGCGAAAAACAAAGCAGCAGAGCACCGGGCTTCTGGGCGCTGTGAAGGCAATTGGCCAAAACCAGGCAGCTGCTCCTTCCCAAGCACAGGCAGCTGCCTATGTTCTTGCTTGTCGACAAACTCACCGCTGCCCTTCTTTTCAGCAGCTGCCACCGTCTTCGGTGCATCTCGGAGCCTCTGGCGACGAGCAAGACTTGCCAAGGTGGGACGCATCAGGACCAAGTCAAAACCCAGGCAAGTTGTCCTGGAACGCTTTCCATTCGCTTGCCGAGAGTGAATTCAACAGGCAGGAGAGCGGCAGCCACCGTCCTCCAGCAGTCTGAAGGCTTCGCACACAAGCCCGCTTCTTTGCGGCTTCGTTCTTCGCCTCTTCCAAGCAACCGCGATCTCTGCCTCTCGGAGGCGAAGAAGCGGCTAATTCGCGCACAGCTCAGTAGAGCGGCAGCAAAGCGCTCCGGAGCGCCGCTTCAAGCCGAAAGACGCCGGGAAACGGCACTTTCTTCCGGATAGCTCCGGAGCCGCGCTTCTGCTTCTCTAGTCATCTCTAGCTTAGCGAAAAGCTTTCCCACTCCATTTGGCAAGGGGAGAGCGTACCTGCACTGCACACTAACCGCGGTTTGCAAAGAAAGAGGATTTGCTGCACATTCCAAGGACACGGCTCTTTCCGAGGCAATCTGCAACCTGCTGTCAGATGGAAGTGCTCTCTGCCCTCTCCTGCCCAGCTCTAGGTACTAGCGGGCACTTTCCAGCCTGGCCGAGGCAAACAACCTCGAGAGATGTCACAGAGCATAAGTGGACCACAGATGCTCAAAAGCAGCAAAGCTGAAGAGCCTGGCTCAGCTTCACTAGTGTGCAATTGACTGACTGTGAAAAACAAAGCAGCAGAGCACCGGGCTTCTGGGCGCTGTGAAGGCAATTGCCAAAACCAGGCAGCTGCTCCTTCCAAGCACAGGCAGCTGCCTATGTTCTTGCTTGTCGACAAACTCACCGCTGCCCTTCTTTTCAGCAGCTGCCACCGTCTTCGGTGCATCTCGGAGCCTCTGGCGACGAGCAAGACTTGCCAAGGTGGGACGCATCAGGACCAAGTCAAAACCCAGGCAAGTTGTCCTGGAACGCTTTCCATTCGCTTGCCGAGAGTGAATTCAACAGGCAGGAGAGCGGCAGCCACCGTCCTCCAGCAGTCTGAAGGCTTCGCACACAAGCCCGCTTCTTTGCGGCTTCGTTCTTCGCCTCTTCCAAGCAACCGCCATCTCTGCTTCTCGGAGGCGAAGAAGCGGCTAATTCGCGCACAGCTCAGTAGAGCGGCAGCAAAGCGCTCCGGAGCGCCGCTTCAAGCCGAAAGACGCCGGGAAACGGCACTTTCCTCCGGATAGCTCCGGAGCCGCGCTTCTGCTTCTCTAGTCATCTCTAGCTTAGCGAAAAGCTTTCCCACTCCATTTGGCAAGGGGAGAGCGTACCTGCACTGCACACTAACCGCGGTTTGCAAAGAAAGAGGATTTGCTGCACATTCCAAGGACACGGCTCTTTCCGAGGCAATCTGCAACCTGCTGTCAGATGGAAGTGCTCTCTGCCCTCTCCTGCCCAGCTCTAGGTACTAGCGGGCACTTTCCAGCCTGGGCGAGGCAAACAACCTCCAGAGATGTCACAGAGCATAAGTGGAGCACAGATGCTCAAAAGCAGCAAAGCTGAAGAGCCTGGCTCAGCTTCACTAGTGTGCAATTGACTGACTGCGAAAAACAAAGCAGCAGAGCACCGGGCTTCTGGGCGCTGTGAAGGCAATTGCCAAAACCAGGCAGCTGCTCCTTCCCAAGCACAGGCAGCTGCCTATGTTCTTGCTTGTCGACAAACTCACCGCTGCCCTTCTTTTCAGCAGCTGCCACCGTCTTCGGTGCATCTCGGAGCCTCTGGCGACGAGCAAGACTTGCCAAGGTGGGAGGCATCAGGACCAAGTCAAAACCCAGGCAAGTTGTCCTGGAACGCTTTCCATTCGCTTGCCGAGAGTGAATTCAACAGGCAGGAGAGCGGCAGCCACCGTCCTCCAGCAGTCTGAAGGCTTCGCACACATAGCCCGCTTCTTTGCGGCTTCGTTCTTCGCCTCTTCCAAGCAACCGCGATCTCTGCCTCTCGGAGGCGAAGAAGCGGCTAATTCGCGCACAGCTCAGTAGAGCGGCAGCAAAGCGCTCCGGAGCGCCGCTTCAAGCCGAAAGACGCCGGGAAACGGCACTTTCTTCCGGATAGCTCCGGAGCCGCGCTTCTGCTTCTCTAGTCATCTCTAGCTTAGCGAAAAGCTTTCCCACTCCATTTGGCAAGGGGGAGAGCGTACCTGCACTGCACACTAACCGCGGTTTGCAAAGAAAGAGGATTTGCTGCACATTCCAAGGACACGGCTCTTTCCGAGGCAATCTGCAACCTGCTGTCAGATGGAAGTGCTCTCTGCCCTCTCCTGCCCAGCTCTAGGTACTAGCGGGCACTTGCCAGCCTGGCCGAGGCAAACAACCTCGAGAGATGTCACAGAGCATAAGTGGAGCACAGATGCTCAAAAGCAGCAAAGCTGAAGAGCCTGGCTCAGCTTCACTAGTGTGCAATTGACTGACTGCGAAAAACAAAGCAGCAGAGCACCGGGCTTCTGGGCGCTGTGAAGGCAATTGCCAAAACCAGGCAGCTGCTCCTTCCCAAGCACAGGCAGCTGCCCATGTTCTTGCTTGTCGACAAACTCACCGCTGCCCTTCTTTTCAGCAGCTGCCACCGTCTTCGGTGCATCTCGGAGCCTCTGGCGACGAGCAAGACTTGCCAAGGTGGGACACATCAGGACCAAGTCAAAACCCAGGCAAGTTGTCCTGGAACGCTTTCCATTCGCTTGCCGAGAGTGAATTCAACAGGCAGGAGAGCGGCAGCCACCGTCCTCTGGCAGTCGGAAGGCTTCGCACACAAGCCCGCTTCTTTGCGGCTTCGTTCTTCGCCTCTTCCAAGCAACCGCGATCTCTGCTTCTCGGAGGCGAAGAAGCGGCTAATTCGCGCACAGCTCAGTAAAGCGGCAGCAAAGCGCTCCGGAGCGCCGCTTCAAGCCGAAAGACGCCGGGAAACGGCACTTTCCTTTGGATAGCTCCGGAGCCGCGCTTCTGCTTCTCTAGTCATCGCTATCTTAGCGAAAAGCTTTCCCACTCCAGTTGGCAAGGGGAGAGCGTACCTGCACTGCACACTAACCGCGGTTTGCAAAGAAAGAGGATTTGCTGCACATTCCAAGGACACGGCTCTTTCCGAGGCAATCTGCAACCTGCTGTCAGATGGAAGTGCTCTCTGCCCTCTCCTGCCCAGCTCTAGGTACTAGCGGGCACTTTCCAGCCTGGCCGAGGCAAACAACCTCCAGAGATGTCACAGAGCATAAGTGGAGCACAGATGCTCAAAAGCAGCAAAGCTGAAGAGCCTGGCTCAGCTTCACTAGTGTGCAATTGACTGACTGTGAAAAACAAAGCAGCAGAGCACCGGGCTTCTGGGCGCTGTGAAGGCAATTGCCAAAACCAGGCAGCTGCTCCTTCCCAAGCACAGGCAGCTGCCTATGTTCTTGCTTGTCGACAAACTCACCGCTGCCCTTCTTTTCAGCAGCTGCCACCGTCTTCGGTGCATCTCGGAGCCTCTGGCGACGAGCAAGACTTGCCAAGGTGGGAGGCATCAGGACCAAGTCAAAACCCAGGCAAGTTGTCCTGGAACGCTTTCCATTCGCTTGCCGAGAGTGAATTCAACAGGCAGGAGAGCGGCAGCCACCGTCCTCCAGCAGTCTGAAGGCTTCGCACACAAGCCCGCTTCTTTGCGGCTTCGTTCTTCGCCTCTTCCAAGCAACCGCCATCTCTGCTTCTCGGAGGCGAAGAAGCGGCTAATTCGCGCACAGCTCAGTAGAGCGGCAGCAAAGCGCTCCGGAGCGCCGCTTCAAGCCGAAAGACGCCGGGAAACGGCACTTTCTTCCGGATAGCTCCGGAGCCGCGCTTCTGCTTCTCTAGTCATCTCTAGCTTAGCGAAAAGCTTTCCCACTCCATTTGGCAAGGGGAGAGCGTACCTGCACTGCACACTAACCGCGGTTTGCAAAGAAAGAGGATTTGCTGCACATTCCAAGGACACGGCTCTTTCCGAGGCAATCTGCAACCTGCTGTCAGATGGAAGTGCTCTCTGCCCTCTCCTGCCCAGCTCTAGGTACTAGCGGGCACTTGCCAGCCTGGCCGAGGCAAACAACCTCGAGAGATGTCACAGAGCATAAGTGGAGCACAGATGCTCAAAAGCAGCAAAGCTGAAGAGCCTGGCTCAGCTTCACTAGTGTGCAATTGACTGACTGCGAAAAACAAAGCAGCAGAGCACCGGGCTTCTGGGCGCTGTGAAGGCAATTGCCAAAACCAGGCAGCTGTTCCTTCCCAAGCACAGGCAGCTGCCCATGTTCTTGCTTGTCGACAAACTCACCGCTGCCCTTCTTTTCAGCAGCTGCCACCGTCTTCGGTGCATCTCGGAGCCTCTGGCGACGAGCAAGACTTGCCAAGGTGGGACACATCAGGACCAAGTCAAAACCCAGGCAAGTTGTCCTGGAACGCTTTCCATTCGCTTGCCGAGAGTGAATTCAACAGGCAGGAGAGCGGCAGCCACCGTCCTCTGGCAGTCGGAAGGCTTCGCACACAAGCCCGCTTCTTTGCGGCTTCGTTCTTCGCCTCTTCCAAGCAACCGCGATCTCTGCTTCTCGGAGGCGAAGAAGCGGCTAATTCGCGCACAGCTCAGTAAAGCGGCAGCAAAGCGCTCCGGAGCGCCGCTTCAAGCCGAAAGACGCCGGGAAACGGCACTTTCCTTTGGATAGCTCCGGAGCCGCGCTTCTGCTTCTCTAGTCATCGCTATCTTAGCGAAAAGCTTTCCCACTCCAGTTGGCAAGGGGAGAGCGTACCTGCACTGCACACTAACCGCGGTTTGCAAAGAAAGAGGATTTGCTGCACATTCCAAGGACACGGCTCTTTCCGAGGCAATCTGCAACCTGCTGTCAGATGGAAGTGCTCTCTGCCCTCTCCTGCCCAGCTCTAGGTACTAGCGGGCACTTTCCAGCCTGGCCGAGGCAAACAACCTCCAGAGATGTCACAGAGCCTAAGTGGAGCACAGATGCTCAAAAGCAGCAAAGCTGAAGAGCCTGGCTCAGCTTCACTAGTGTGCAATTGACTGACTGCGAAAAACAAAGCAGCAGAGCACCGGGCTTCTGGGCGCTGTGAAGGCAATTGCCAAAACCAGGCAGCTGCTCCTTCCCAAGCACAGGCAGCTGCCTATGTTCTTGCTTGTCGACAAACTCACCGCTGCCCTTCTTTTCAGCAGCTGCCACCGTCTTCGGTGCATCTCGGAGCCTCTGGCGACGAGCAAGACTTGCCAAGGTGGGACGCATCAGGACCAAGTCAAAACCCAGGCAAGTTGTCCTGGAACGCTTTCCATTCGCTTGCCGAGAGTGAATTCAAGAGGCAGGAGAGCGGCAGCCACCGTCCTCCAGCAGTCGGAAGGCTTCGCACACAAGCCCGCTTCTTTGCGGCTTCGTTCTTCGCCTCTTCCAAGCAACCGCGATCTCTGCTTCTCGGAGGCGAAGAAGCGGCTAATTCGCGCACAGCTCAGTAGAGCGGCAGCAAAGCGCTCCGGAGCGCCGCTTCAAGCCGAAAGACGCCGGGAAGCGGCACTTTCCTCCGGATAGCTCCGGAGCCGCGCTTCTGCTTCTCTAGTCATCTCTAGCTTAGCGAAAAGCTTTCCCACTCCATTTGGCAAGGGGAGAGCGTACCTGCACTGCACACTAACCGCGGTTTGCAAAGAAAGAGGATTTGCTGCACATTCCAAGGACACGGCTCTTTCCGAGGCAATCTGCAACCTGCTGTCAGATGGAAGTGCTCTCTGCCCTCTCCTGCCCAGCTCTAGGTACTAGCGGGCACTTTCCAGCCTGGCCGAGGCAAACAACCTCCAGAGATGTCACAGAGCATAAGTGGACCACAGATGCTCAAAAGCAGCAAAGCTGAAGAGCCTGGCTCAGCTTCACTAGTGTGCAATTGACTGACTGTGAAAAACAAAGCAGCAGAGCACCGGGCTTCTGGGCGCTGTGAAGGCAATTGCCAAAACCAGGCAGCTGTTCCTTCCCAAGCACAGGAGGCTGCCTATGTTCTTGCTTGTCGACAAACTCACCGCTGCCCTTCTTTTCAGCAGCTGCCACCGTCTTCGGTGCATCTCGGAGCCTCTGGCGACGAGCAAGACTTGCCAAGGTGGGAGGCATCAGGACCAAGTCAAAACCCAGGCAAGTTGTCCTGGAACGCTTTCCATTCGCTTGCCGAGAGTGAATTCAACAGGCAGGAGAGCGGCAGCCACCGTCCTCCAGCAGTCTGAAGGCTTCGCACACAAGCCCGCTTCTTTGCGGCTTCGTTCTTCGCCTCTTCCAAGCAACCGCCATCTCTGCTTCTCGGAGGCGAAGAAGCGGCTAGTTCGCGCACAGCTCAGTAAAGCGGCAGCAAAGCGCTCCGGAGCGCCGCTTCAAGCCGAAAGACGCCGGGAAACGGCACTTTCTTCCGGATAGCTCCGGAGCCGCGCTTCTGCTTCTCTAGTCATCTCTAGCTTAGCGAAAAGCTTTCCCATTCCATTTGGCAAGGGGAGAGCGTACCTGCACTGCACACTAACCGCGGTTTGCAAAGAAAGAGGATTTGCTGCACATTCCAAGGACACGGCTCTTTCCGAGGCAATCTGCAACCTGCTGTCAGATGGAAGTGCTCTCTGCCCTCTCCTGCCCAGCTCTAGGTACTAGCGGGCACTTTCCAGCCTGGGCGAGGCAAACAACCTCGAGAGATGTCACAGAGCCTAAGTGGAGCACAGATGCTCAAAAGCAGCAAAGCTGAAGAGCCTGGCTCAAGTTCACTAGTGTGCAATTGACTGACTGCGAAAAACAAAGCAGCAGAGCACCGGGCTTCTGGGCGCTGTGAAGGCAATTGCCAAAACCAGGCAGCTGCTCCTTCCCAAGCACAGGCAGCTGCCTATCTTCTTGCTTGTCGACAAACTCACCGCTGCCTTTCTTTTCAGCAGCTGCCACCGTCTTCGGTGCATCTCGGAGCCTCTGGCGACGAGCAAGACTTGCCAAGGTGGGAGGCATCAGGACCAAGTCAAAACCCAGGCAAGTTGTCCTGGAACGCTTTCCATTCGCTTGCCGAGAGTGAATTCAACAGGCAGGAGAGCGGCAGCCACCGTCCTCTGGCAGTCGGAAGGCTTCGCACACAAGCCCGCTTCTTTGCGGCTTCGTTCTTCGCCTCTTCCAAGCAACCGCGATCTCTGCTTCTCGGAGGCGAAGAAGCGGCTAATTCGCGCACAGCTCAGTAGAGCGGCAGCAAAGCGCTCCGGAGCGCCGCTTCAAGCCGAAAGACGCCAGGAAGCGGCACTTTCCTCCGGATAGCTCCGGAGCCGCGCTTCTGCTTCTCTAGTCATCGCTAGCTTAGCGAAAAGCTTTCCCATTCCATTTGGCAAGGGGAGAGCGTACCTGCACTGCACACTAACCGCGGTTTGCAAAGAAAGAGGATTTGCTGCACATTCCAAGGACACGGCTCTTTCCGAGGCAATCTGCAACCTGCTGTCAGATGGAAGTGCTCTCTGCCCTCTCCTGCCCAGCTCTAGGTACTAGCGGGCACTTTCCAGCCTGGGCGAGGCAAACAACCTCCAGAGATGTCACAGAGCATAAGTGGAGCACAGATGCTCAAAAGCAGCAAAGCTGAAGAGCCTGGCTCAGCTTCACTAGTGTGCAATTGACTGACTGCGAAAAACAAAGCAGCAGAGCACCGGGCTTCTGGGCGCTGTGAAGGCAATTGCCAAAACCAGGCAGCTGCTCCTTCCCAAGCACAGGCAGCTGCCTATGTTCTTGCTTGTCGACAAACTCACCGCTGCCCTTCTTTTCAGCAGCTGCCACCGTCTTCGGTGCATCTCGGAGCCTCTGGCGACGAGCAAGACTTGCCAAGGTGGGAGGCATCAGGACCAAGTCAAAACCCAGGCAAGTTGTCCTGGAACGCTTTCCATTCGCTTGCCGAGAGTGAATTCAACAGGCAGGAGAGCGGCAGCCACCGTCCTCCAGCAGTCTGAAGGCTTCGCACACAAGCCCGCTTCTTTGCGGCTTCGTTCTTCGCCTCTTCCAAGCAACCGCGATCTCTGCTTCTCGGAGGCGAAGAAGCGGCTAATTCGCGCACAGCTCAGTAAAGCGGCAGCAAAGCGCTCCGGAGCGCCGCTTCAAGCCGAAAGACGCCGGGAAACGGCACTTTCCTTTGGATAGCTCCGGAGCCGCGCTTCTGCTTCTCTAGTCATCGCTATCTTAGCGAAAAGCTTTCCCACTCCAGTTGGCAAGGGGAGAGCGTACCTGCACTGCACACTAACCGCGGTTTGCAAAGAAAGAGGATTTGCTGCACATTCCAAGGACACGGCTCTTTCCGAGGCAATCTGCAACCTGCTGTCAGATGGAAGTGCTCTCTGCCCTCTCCTGCCCAGCTCTAGGTACTAGCGGGCACTTTCCAGCCTGGCCGAGGCAAACAACCTCCAGAGATGTCACAGAGCCTAAGTGGAGCACAGATGCTCAAAAGCAGCAAAGCTGAAGAGCCTGGCTCAGCTTCACTAGTGTGCAATTGACTGACTGCGAAAAACAAAGCAGCAGAGCACCGGGCTTCTGGGCGCTGTGAAGGCAATTGCCAAAACCAGGCAGCTGCTCCTTCCCAAGCACAGGCAGCTGCCTATGTTCTTGCTTGTCGACAAACTCACCGCTGCCCTTCTTTTCAGCAGCTGCCACCGTCTTCTGTGCATCTCGGAGCCTCTGGCGACGAGCAAGACTTGCCAAGGTGGGAGGCATCAGGACCAAGTCAAAACCCAGGCAAGTTGTCCTGGAACGCTTTCCATTCGCTTGCCGAGAGTGAATTCAACAGGCAGGAGAGCGGCAGCCACCGTCCTCCAGCAGTCTGAAGGCTTCGCACACAAGCCCGCTTCTTTGCGGCTTCGTTCTTCGCCTCTTCCAAGCAACCGCGATCTCTGCTTCTCGGAGGCGAAGAAGCGGCTAATTCGCGCACAGCTCAGTAGAGCGGCAGCAAAGCGCTCCGGAGCGCCGCTTCAAGCCGAAAGACGCCGGGAAGCGGCACTTTCCTCCGGATAGCTCCGGAGCCGCGCTTCTGCTTCTCTAGTCATCTCTAGCTTAGCGAAAAGCTTTCCCACTCCATTTGGCAAGGGGAGAGCGTACCTGCACTGCACACTAACCGCGGTTCGCAAAGAAAGAGGATTTGCTGCACATTCCAAGGACACGGCTCTTTCCGAGGCAATCTGCAACCTGCTGTCAGATGGAAGTGCTCTCTGCCCTCTCCTGCCCAGCTCTAGGTACTAGCGGGCACTTGCCAGCCTGGCCGAGGCAAACAACCTCCAGAGATGTCACAGAGCATAAGTGGAGCACAGATGCTCAAAAGCAGCAAAGCTGAAGAGCCTGGCTCAGCTTCACTAGTGTGCAATTGACTGACTGCGAAAAACAAAGCAGCAGAGCACCGGGCTTCTGGGCGCTGTGAAGGCAATTGCCAAAACCAGGCAGCTGCTCCTTCCCAAGCACAGGCAGCTGCCTATGTTCTTGCTTGTCGACAAACTCACCGCTGCCCTTCTTTTCAGCAGCTGCCACCGTCTTCGGTGCATCTCGGAGCCTCTGGCGACGAGCAAGACTTGCCAAGGTGGGACGCATCAGGACCAAGTCAAAACCCAGGCAAGTTGTCCTGGAACGCTTTCCATTCGCTTGCCGAGAGTGAATTCAACAGGCAGGAGAGCGGCAGCCACCGTCCTCCAGCAGTCTGAAGGCTTCGCACACAAGCCCGCTTCTTTGCGGCTTCGTTCTTCGCCTCTTCCAAGCAACCGCGATCTCTGCTTCTCGGAGGCGAAGAAGCGGCTAATTCGCGCACAGCTCAGTAGAGCGGCAGCAAAGCGCTCCGGAGCGCCGCTTCAAGCCGAAAGACGCCGGGAAACGGCACTTTCTTCCGGATAGCTTCGGAGCCGCGCTTCTGCTTCTCTAGTCATCTCTAGCTTAGCGAAAAGCTTTCCCACTCCATTTGGCAAGGGGAGAGCGTACCTGCACTGCACACTAACCGCGGTTTGCAAAGAAAGAGGATTTGCTGCACATTCCAAGGACACGGCTCTTTCCGAGGCAATCTGCAACCTGCTGTCAGATGGAAGTGCTCTCTGCCCTCTCCTGCCCAGCTCTAGGTACTAGCGGGCACTTGCCAGCCTGGCCGAGGCAAACAACCTCGAGAGATGTCACAGAGCATAAGTGGAGCACAGATGCTCAAAAGCAGCAAAGCTGAAGAGCCTGGCTCAGCTTCACTAGTGTGCAATTGACTGACTGCGAAAAACAAAGCAGCAGAGCACCGGGCTTCTGGGCGCTGTGAAGGCAATTGCCAAAACCAGGCAGCTGTTCCTTCCCAAGCACAGGCAGCTGCCCATGTTCTTGCTTGTCGACAAACTCACCGCTGCCCTTCTTTTCAGCAGCTGCCACCGTCTTCGGTGCATCTCGGAGCCTCTGGCGACGAGCAAGACTTGCCAAGGTGGGACACATCAGGACCAAGTCAAAACCCAGGCAAGTTGTCCTGGAACGCTTTCCATTCGCTTGCCGAGAGTGAATTCAACAGGCAGGAGAGCGGCAGCCACCGTCCTCTGGCAGTCGGAAGGCTTCGCACACAAGCCCGCTTCTTTGCGGCTTCGTTCTTCGCCTCTTCCAAGCAACCGCGATCTCTGCTTCTCGGAGGCGAAGAAGCGGCTAATTCGCGCACAGCTCAGTAAAGCGGCAGCAAAGCGCTCCGGAGCGCCGCTTCAAGCCGAAAGACGCCGGGAAACGGCACTTTCCTTTGGATAGCTCCGGAGCCGCGCTTCTGCTTCTCTAGTCATCTCTAGCTTAGCGAAAAGCTTTCCCACTCCAGTTGGCAAGGGGAGAGCGTACCTGCACTGCACACTAACCGCGGTTTGCAAAGAAAGAGGATTTGCTGCACATTCCAAGGACACGGCTCTTTCCGAGGCAATCTGCAACCTGCTGTCAGATGGAAGTGCTCTCTGCCCTCTCCTGCCCAGCTCTAGGTACTAGCGGGCACTTTCCAGCCTGGCCGAGGCAAACAACCTCCAGAGATGTCACAGAGCCTAAGTGGAGCACAGATGCTCAAAAGCAGCAAAGCTGAAGAGCCTGGCTCAGCTTCACTAGTGTGCAATTGACTGACTGCGAAAAACAAAGCAGCAGAGCACCGGGCTTCTGGGCGCTGTGAAGGCAATTGCCAAAACCAGGCAGCTGCTCCTTCCCAAGCACAGGCAGCTGCCTATGTTCTTGCTTGTCGACAAACTCACCGCTGCCCTTCTTTTCAGCAGCTGCCACCGTCTTCGGTGCATCTCGGAGCCTCTGGCGACGAGCAAGACTTGCCAAGGTGGGACGCATCAGGACCAAGTCAAAACCCAGGCAAGTTGTCCTGGAACGCTTTCCATTCGCTTGCCGAGAGTGAATTCAACAGGCAGGAGAGCGGCAGCCACCGTCCTCCAGCAGTCTGAAGGCTTCGCACACAAGCCCGCTTCTTTGCGGCTTCGTTCTTCGCCTCTTCCAAGCAACCGCGATCTCTGCTTCTCGGAGGCGAAGAAGCGGCTAATTCGCGCACAGCTAAGTAGAGCGGCAGCAAAGCGCTCCGGAGCGCCGCTTCAAGCCGAAAGACGCCGGGAAACGGCACTTTCCTCCGGATAGCTCCGGAGCCGCGCTTCTGCTTCTCTAGTCATCTCTAGCTTAGCGAAAAGCTTTCCCATTCCATTTGGCAAGGGGGAGAGCGTACCTGCACTGCACACTAACCGCGGTTTGCAAAGAAAGAGGATTTGCTGCACATTCCAAGGACACGGCTCTTTCCGAGGCAATCTGCAACCTGCTGTCAGATGGAAGTGCTCTCTGCCCTCTCCTGCCCAGCTCTAGGTACTAGCGGGCACTTTCCAGCCTGGCCGAGGCAAACAACCTCCAGAGATGTCACAGAGCATAAGTGGACCACAGATGCTCAAAAGCAGCAAAGCTGAAGAGCCTGGCTCAGCTTCACTAGTGTGCAATTGACTGACTGTGAAAAACAAAGCAGCAGAGCACCGGGCTTCTGGGCGCTGTGAAGGCAATTGCCAAAACCAGGCAGCTGTTCCTTCCCAAGCACAGGCAGCTGCCTATGTTCTTGCTTGTCGACAAACTCACCGCTGCCCTTCTTTTCAGCAGCTGCCACCGTCTTCGGTGCATCTCGGAGCCTCTGGCGACGAGCAAGACTTGCCAAGGTGGGACGCATCAGGACCAAGTCAAAACCCAGGCAAGTTGTCCTGGAACGCTTTCCATTCGCTTGCCGAGAGTGAATTCAACAGGCAGGAGAGCGGCAGCCACCGTCCTCCAGCAGTCTGAAGGCTTCGCACACAAGCCCGCTTCTTTGCGGCTTCGTTCTTCGCCTCTTCCAAGCAACCGCCATCTCTGCTTCTCGGAGGCGAAGAAGCGGCTAATTCGCGCACAGCTCAGTAGAGCGGCAGCAAAGCGCTCCGGAGCGCCGCTTCAAGCCGAAAGACGCCGGGAAACGGCACTTTCCTCCGGATAGCTCCGGAGCCGCGCTTCTGCTTCTCTAGTCATCTCTAGCTTAGCGAAAAGCTTTCCCACTCCAGTTGGCAAGGGGAGAGCGTACCTGCACTGCACACTAACCGCGGTTTGCAAAGAAAGAGGATTTGCTGCACATTCCAAGGACACGGCTCTTTCCGAGGCAATCTGCAACCTGCTGTCAGATGGAAGTGCTCTCTGCCCTCTCCTGCCCAGCTCTAGGTACTAGCGGGCACTTGCCAGCCTGGGCGAGGCAAACAACCTCGAGAGATGTCACAGAGCCTAAGTGGAGCACAGATGCTCAAAAGCAGCAAAGCTGAAGAGCCTGGCTCAGCTTCACTAGTGTGCAATTGACTGACTGTGAAAAACAAAGCAGCAGAGCACCGGGCTTCTGGGCGCTGTGAAGGCAATTGCCAAAACCAGGCAGCTGCTCCTTCCCAAGCACAGGCAGCTGCCTATGTTCTTGCTTGTCGACAAACTCACCGCTGCCCTTCTTTTCAGCAGCTGCCACCGTCTTCGGTGCATCTCGGAGCCTCTGGCGACGAGCAAGACTTGCCAAGGTGGGAGGCATCAGGACCAAGTCAAAACCCAGGCAAGTTGTCCTGGAACGCTTTCCATTCGCTTGCCGAGAGTGAATTCAACAGGCAGGAGAGCGGCAGCCACCGTCCTCCAGCAGTCTGAAGGCTTCGCACACAAGCCCGCTTCTTTGCGGCTTCGTTCTTCGCCTCTTCCAAGCAACCGCGATCTCTGCTTCTCGGAGGCGAAGAAGCGGCTAATTCGCGCACAGCTAAGTAGAGCGGCAGCAAAGCGCTCCGGAGCGCCGCTTCAAGCCGAAAGACGCCGGGAAACGGCACTTTCCTCCGGATAGCTCCGGAGCCGCGCTTCTGCTTCTCTAGTCATCTCTAGCTTAGCGAAAAGCTTTCCCATTCCATTTGGCAAGGGGAGAGCGTACCTGCACTGCACACTAACCGCGGTTTGCAAAGAAAGAGGATTTGCTGCACATTCCAAGGACACGGCTCTTTCCGAGGCAATCTGCAACCTGCTGTCAGATGGAAGTGCTCTCTGCCCTCTCCTGCCCAGCTCTAGGTACTAGCGGGCACTTTCCAGCCTGGCCGAGGCAAACAACCTCCAGAGATGTCACAGAGCATAAGTGGACCACAGATGCTCAAAAGCAGCAAAGCTGAAGAGCCTGGCTCAGCTTCACTAGTGTGCAATTGACTGACTGTGAAAAACAAAGCAGCAGAGCACCGGGCTTCTGGGCGCTGTGAAGGCAATTGCCAAAACCAGGCAGCTGTTCCTTCCCAAGCACAGGCAGCTGCCTATGTTCTTGCTTGTCGACAAACTCACCGCTGCCCTTCTTTTCAGCAGCTGCCACCGTCTTCGGTGCATCTCGGAGCCTCTGGCGACGAGCAAGACTTGCCAAGGTGGGACGCATCAGGACCAAGTCAAAACCCAGGCAAGTTGTCCTGGAACGCTTTCCATTCGCTTGCCGAGAGTGAATTCAACAGGCAGGAGAGCGGCAGCCACCGTCCTCCAGCAGTCTGAAGGCTTCGCACACAAGCCCGCTTCTTTGCGGCTTCGTTCTTCGCCTCTTCCAAGCAACCGCCATCTCTGCTTCTCGGAGGCGAAGAAGCGGCTAATTCGCGCACAGCTCAGTAGAGCGGCAGCAAAGCGCTCCGGAGCGCCGCTTCAAGCCGAAAGACGCCGGGAAACGGCACTTTCCTCCGGATAGCTCCGGAGCCGCGCTTCTGCTTCTCTAGTCATCTCTAGCTTAGCGAAAAGCTTTCCCACTCCATTTGGCAAGGGGGAGAGCGTACCTGCACTGCACACTAACCGCGGTTTGCAAAGAAAGAGGATTTGCTGCACATTCCAAGGACACGGCTCTTTCCGAGGCAATCTGTAACCTGCTGTCAGATGGAAGTGCTCTCTGCCCTCTCCTGCCCAGCTCTAGGTACTAGCGGGCACTTTCCAGCCTGGGCGAGGCAAACAACCTCCAGAGATGTCACAGAGCATAAGTGGAGCACAGATGCTCAAAAGCAGCAAAGCTGAAGAGCCTGGCTCAGCTTCACTAGTGTGCAATTGACTGACTGCGAAAAACAAAGCAGCAGAGCACCGGGCTTCTGGGCGCTGTGAAGGCAATTGCCAAAACCAGGCAGCTGCTCCTTCCCAAGCACAGGCAGCTGCCTATGTTCTTGCTTGTCGACAAACTCACCGCTGCCCTTCTTTTCAGCAGCTGCCACCGTCTTCGGTGCATCTCGGAGCCTCTGGCGACGAGCAAGACTTGCCAAGGTGGGAGGCATCAGGACCAAGTCAAAACCCAGGCAAGTTGTCCTGGAACGCTTTCCATTCGCTTGCCGAGAGTGAATTCAACAGGCAGGAGAGCGGCAGCCACCGTCCTCCAGCAGTCTGAAGGCTTCGCACACAAGCCCGCTTCTTTGCGGCTTCGTTCTTCGCCTCTTCCAAGCAACCGCGATCTCTGCCTCTCGGAGGCGAAGAAGCGGCTAATTCGCGCACAGCTCAGTAGAGCGGCAGCAAAGCGCTCCGGAGCGCCGCTTCAAGCCGAAAGACGCCGGGAAACGGCACTTTCTTCCGGATAGCTCCGGAGCCGCGCTTCTGCTTCTCTAGTCATCTCTAGCTTAGCGAAAAGCTTTCCCACTCCATTTGGCAAGGGGAGAGCGTACCTGCACTGCACACTAACCGCGGTTTGCAAAGAAAGAGGATTTGCTGCACATTCCAAGGACACGGCTCTTTCCGAGGCAATCTGCAACCTGCTGTCAGATGGAAGTGCTCTCTGCCCTCTCCTGCCCAGCTCTAGGTACTAGCGGGCACTTGCCAGCCTGGCCGAGGCAAACAACCTCGAGAGATGTCACAGAGCATAAGTGGAGCACAGATGCTCAAAAGCAGCAAAGCTGAAGAGCCTGGCTCAGCTTCACTAGTGTGCAATTGACTGACTGCGAAAAACAAAGCAGCAGAGCACCGGGCTTCTGGGCGCTGTGAAGGCAATTGCCAAAACCAGGCAGCTGTTCCTTCCCAAGCACAGGCAGCTGCCCATGTTCTTGCTTGTCGACAAACTCACCGCTGCCCTTCTTTTCAGCAGCTGCCACCGTCTTCGGTGCATCTCGGAGCCTCTGGCGACGAGCAAGACTTGCCAAGGTGGGACACATCAGGACCAAGTCAAAACCCAGGCAAGTTGTCCTGGAACGCTTTCCATTCGCTTGCCGAGAGTGAATTCAACAGGCAGGAGAGCGGCAGCCACCGTCCTCTGGCAGTCGGAAGGCTTCGCACACAAGCCCGCTTCTTTGCGGCTTCGTTCTTCGCCTCTTCCAAGCAACCGCGATCTCTGCTTCTCGGAGGCGAAGAAGCGGCTAATTCGCGCACAGCTCAGTAAAGCGGCAGCAAAGCGCTCCGGAGCGCCGCTTCAAGCCGAAAGACGCCGGGAAACGGCACTTTCCTTTGGATAGCTCCGGAGCCGCGCTTCTGCTTCTCTAGTCATCGCTATCTTAGCGAAAAGCTTTCCCACTCCAGTTGGCAAGGGGAGAGCGTACCTGCACTGCACACTAACCGCGGTTTGCAAAGAAAGAGGATTTGCTGCACATTCCAAGGACACGGCTCTTTCCGAGGCAATCTGCAACCTGCTGTCAGATGGAAGTGCTCTCTGCCCTCTCCTGCCCAGCTCTAGGTACTAGCGGGCACTTTCCAGCCTGGCCGAGGCAAACAACCTCCAGAGATGTCACAGAGCCTAAGTGGAGCACAGATGCTCAAAAGCAGCAAAGCTGAAGAGCCTGGCTCAGCTTCACTAGTGTGCAATTGACTGACTGCGAAAAACAAAGCAGCAGAGCACCGGGCTTCTGGGCGCTGTGAAGGCAATTGCCAAAACCAGGCAGCTGCTCCTTCCCAAGCACAGGCAGCTGCCTATGTTCTTGCTTGTCGACAAACTCACCGCTGCCCTTCTTTTCAGCAGCTGCCACCGTCTTCTGTGCATCTCGGAGCCTCTGGCGACGAGCAAGACTTGCCAAGGTGGGACGCATCAGGACCAAGTCAAAACCCAGGCAAGTTGTCCTGGAACGCTTTCCATTCGCTTGCCGAGAGTGAATTCAACAGGCAGGAGAGCGGCAGCCACCGTCCTCCAGCAGTCTGAAGGCTTCGCACACAAGCCCGCTTCTTTGCGGCTTCGTTCTTCGCCTCTTCCAAGCAACCGCGATCTCTGCTTCTCGGAGGCGAAGAAGCGGCTAATTCGCGCACAGCTCAGTAGAGCGGCAGCAAAGCGCTCCGGAGCGCCGCTTCAAGCCGAAAGACGCCGGGAAGCGGCACTTTCCTCCGGATAGCTCCGGAGCCGCGCTTCTGCTTCTCTAGTCATCTCTAGCTTAGCGAAAAGCTTTCCCACTCCATTTGGCAAGGGGAGAGCGTACCTGCACTGCACACTAACCGCGGTTTGCAAAGAAAGAGGATTTGGTGCACATTCCAAGGACACGGCTCTTTCCGAGGCAATCTGCAACCTGCTGTCAGATGGAAGTGCTCTCTGCCCTCTCCTGCCCAGCTCTAGGTACTAGCGGGCACTTTCCAGCCTGGCCGAGGCAAACAACCTCCAGAGATGTCACAGAGCATAAGTGGACCACAGATGCTCAAAAGCAGCAAAGCTGAAGAGCCTGGCTCAGCTTCACTAGTGTGCAATTGACTGACTGTGAAAAACAAAGCAGCAGAGCACCGGGCTTCTGGGCGCTGTGAAGGCAATTGCCAAAACCAGGCAGCTGTTCCTTCCCAAGCACAGGAGGCTGCCTATGTTCTTGCTTGTCGACAAACTCACCGCTGCCCTTCTTTTCAGCAGCTGCCACCGTCTTCGGTGCATCTCGGAGCCTCTGGCGACGAGCAAGACTTGCCAAGGTGGGAGGCATCAGGACCAAGTCAAAACCCAGGCAAGTTGTCCTGGAACGCTTTCCATTCGCTTGCCGAGAGTGAATTCAAGAGGCAGGAGAGCGGCAGCCACCGTCCTCTGGCAGTCGGAAGGCTTCGCACACAAGCCCGCTTCTTTGCGGCTTCGTTCTTCGCCTCTTCCAAGCAACCGCGATCTCTGCTTCTCGGAGGCGAAGAAGCGGCTAATTCGCGCACAGCTCAGTAGAGCGGCAGCAAAGCGCTCCGGAGCGCCGCTTCAAGCCGAAAGACGCCAGGAAGCGGCACTTTCCTCCGGATAGCTCCGGAGCCGCGCTTCTGCTTCTCTAGTCATCGCTAGCTTAGCGAAAAGCTTTCCCATTCCATTTGGCAAGGGGAGAGCGTACCTGCACTGCACACTAACCGCGGTTTGCAAAGAAAGAGGATTTGCTGCACATTCCAAGGACACGGCTCTTTCCGAGGCAATCTGCAACCTGCTGTCAGATGGAAGTGCTCTCTGCCCTCTCCTGCCCAGCTCTAGGTACTAGCGGGCACTTTCCAGCCTGGGCGAGGCAAACAACCTCCAGAGATGTCACAGAGCATAAGTGGAGCACAGATGCTCAAAAGCAGCAAAGCTGAAGAGCCTGGCTCAGCTTCACTAGTGTGCAATTGACTGACTGCGAAAAACAAAGCAGCAGAGCACCGGGCTTCTGGGCGCTGTGAAGGCAATTGCCAAAACCAGGCAGCTGCTCCTTCCCAAGCACAGGCAGCTGCCTATGTTCTTGCTTGTCGACAAACTCACCGCTGCCCTTCTTTTCAGCAGCTGCCACCGTCTTCGGTGCATCTCGCAGCCTCTGGCGACGAGCAAGACTTGCCAAGGTGGGACGCATCAGGACCAAGTCAAAACCCAGGCAAGTTGTCCTGGAACGCTTTCCATTCGCTTGCCGAGAGTGAATTCAAGAGGCAGGAGAGCGGCAGCCACCGTCCTCCAGCAGTCAGGAAGGCTTGGCACACAAGCCCGCTTCTTTGCGGCTTCGTTCTTCGCCTCTTCCAAGCAACCGCCATCTCTGCTTCTCGGAGGCGAAGAAGCGGCTAATTCGCGCACAGCTCAGTAGAGCGGCAGCGGAGCGCTCCGGAGCGCCTCTTCAAGCCGAAAGACGCCGGGAAGCGGCACTTTCCTCCGGATAGCTCCGGAGCCGCGCTTCTGCTTCTCTAGTCATCGCTAGCTTAGCGAAAAGCTTTCCCACTCCATTTGGCAAGGGGAGAGCGTACCTGCACTGCACACTAACCGCGGTTTGCAAAGAAAGAGGATTTGCTGCACATTCCAAGGACACGGCTCTTTCCGAGGCAATCTGCAACCTGCTGTCAGATGGAAGTGCTCTCTGCCCTCTCCTGCCCAGCTCTAGGTACTAGCGGGCACTTGCCAGCCTGGCCGAGGCAAACAACCTCGAGAGATGTCACAGAGCATAAGTGGGGCACAGATGCTCAAAAGCAGCAAAGCTGAAGAGCCTGGCTCAGCTTCACTAGTGTGCAATTGACTGACTGCGAAAAACAAAGCAGCAGAGCACCGGGCTTCTGGGCGCTGTGAAGGCAATTGCCAAAACCAGGCAGCTGCTCCTTCCCAAGCACAGGCAGCTGCCTATGTTCTTGCTTGTCGACAAACTCACCGCTGCCCTTCTTTTCAGCAGCTGCCACCGTCTTCGGTGCATCTCGGAGCCTCTGGCGACGAGCAAGACTTGCCAAGGTGGGACGCATCAGGACCAAGTCAAAACCCAGGCAAGTTGTCCGGGAACGCTTTCCATTCGCTTGCCGAGAGTGAATTCAACAGGCAGGAGAGCGGCAGCCACCGTCCTCCAGCAGTCTGAAGGCTTCGCACACAAGCCCGCTTCTTTGCGGCTTCGTTCTTCGCCTCTTCCAAGCAACCGCGATCTCTGCTTCTCGGAGGCGAAGAAGCGGCTAATTCGCGCACAGCTCAGTAGAGCGGCAGCGGAGCGCTCCGGAGCGCCGCTTCAAGCCGAAAGACGCCGGGAAACGGCACTTTCCTCCGGATAGCTCCGGAGCCGCGCTTCTGCTTCTCTAGTCATCTCTAGCTTAGCGAAAAGCTTTCCCATTCCATTTGGCAAGGGGAGAGCGTACCTGCACTGCACACTAACCGCGGTTTGCAAAGAAAGAGGATTTGCTGCACATTCCAAGGACACGGCTCTTTCCGAGGCAATCTGCAACCTGCTGTCAGATGGAAGTGCTCTCTGCCCTCTCCTGCCCAGCTCTAGGTACTAGCGGGCACTTTCCAGCCTGGCCGAGGCAAACAACCTCCAGAGATGTCACAGAGCATAAGTGGACCACAGATGCTCAAAAGCAGCAAAGCTGAAGAGCCTGGCTCAGCTTCACTAGTGTGCAATTGACTGACTGTGAAAAACAAAGCAGCAGAGCACCGGGCTTCTGGGCGCTGTGAAGGCAATTGCCAAAACCAGGCAGCTGTTCCTTCCCAAGCACAGGCAGCTGCCTATGTTCTTGCTTGTCGACAAACTCACCGCTGCCCTTCTTTTCAGCAGCTGCCACCGTCTTCGGTGCATCTCGGAGCCTCTGGCGACGAGCAAGACTTGCCAAGGTGGGAGGCATCAGGACCAAGTCAAAACCCAGGCAAGTTGTCCTGGAACGCTTTCCATTCGCTTGCCGAGAGTGAATTCAACAGGCAGGAGAGCGGCAGCCACCGTCCTCCAGCAGTCTGAAGGCTTCGCACACAAGCCCGCTTCTTTGCGGCTTCGTTCTTCGCCTCTTCCAAGCAACCGCCATCTCTGCTTCTCGGAGGCGAAGAAGCGGCTAATTCGCGCACAGCTCAGTAGAGCGGCAGCAAAGCGCTCCGGAGCGCCGCTTCAAGCCGAAAGACGCCGGGAAACGGCACTTTCCTCCGGATAGCTCCGGAGCCGCGCTTCTGCTTCTCTAGTCATCTCTAGCTTAGCGAAAAGCTTTCCCACTCCATTTGGCAAGGGGAGAGCGTACCTGCACTGCACACTAACCGCGGTTTGCAAAGAAAGAGGATTTGCTGCACATTCCAAGGACACGGCTCTTTCCGAGGCAATCTGCAACCTGCTGTCAGATGGAAGTGCTCTCTGCCCTCTCCTGCCCAGCTCTAGGTACTAGCGAGCACTTTCCAGCCTGGGCGAGGCAAACAACCTCCAGAGATGTCACAGAGCATAAGTGGAGCACAGATGCTCAAAAGCAGCAAAGCTGAAGAGCCTGGCTCAAGTTCACTAGTGTGCAATTGACTGACTGCGAAAAACAAAGCAGCAGAGCACCGGGCTTCTGGGCGCTGTGAAGGCAATTGCCAAAACCAGGCAGCTGCTCCTTCCCAAGCACAGGCAGCTGCCTATGTTCTTGCTTGTCGACAAACTCACCGCTGCCCTTCTTTTCAGCAGCTGCCACCGTCTTCGGTGCATCTCGGAGCCTCTGGCGACGAGCAAGACTTGCCAAGGTGGGACACATCAGGACCAAGTCAAAACCCAGGCAAGTTGTCCTGGAACGCTTTCCATTCGCTTGCCGAGAGTGAATTCAACAGGCAGGAGAGCGGCAGCCACCGTCCTCCAGCAGTCTGAAGGCTTCGCACACAAGCCCGCTTCTTTGCGGCTTCGTTCTTCGCCTCTTCCAAGCAACCGCCATCTCTGCCTCTCGGAGGCGAAGAAGCGGCTAATTTGCGCACAGCTCAGTAGAGCGGCAGCAAAGCGCTCCGGAGCGCCGCTTCAAGCCGAAAGACGCCGGGAAACGGCACTTTCTTCCGGATAGCTCCGGAGCCGCGCTTCTGCTTCTCTAGTCATCTCTAGCTTAGCGAAAAGCTTTCCCACTCCATTTGGCAAGGGGAGAGCGTACCTGCACTGCACACTAACCGCGGTTTGCAAAGAAAGAGGATTTGCTGCACATTCCAAGGACACGGCTCTTTCCGAGGCAATCTGCAACCTGCTGTCAGATGGAAGTGCTCTCTGCCCTCTCCTGCCCAGCTCTAGGTACTAGCGGGCACTTGCCAGCCTGGCCGAGGCAAACAACCTCGAGAGATGTCACAGAGCATAAGTGGAGCACAGATGCTCAAAAGCAGCAAAGCTGAAGAGCCTGGCTCAGCTTCACTAGTGTGCAATTGACTGACTGCGAAAAACAAAGCAGCAGAGCACCGGGCTTCTGGGCGCTGTGAAGGCAATTGCCAAAACCAGGCAGCTGTTCCTTCCCAAGCACAGGCAGCTGCCCATGTTCTTGCTTGTCGACAAACTCACCGCTGCCCTTCTTTTCAGCAGCTGCCACCGTCTTCGGTGCATCTCGGAGCCTCTGGCGACGAGCAAGACTTGCCAAGGTGGGACGCATCAGGACCAAGTCAAAACCCAGGCAAGTTGTCCTGGAACGCTTTCCATTCGCTTGCCGAGAGTGAATTCAACAGGCAGGAGAGCGGCAGCCACCGTCCTCCAGCAGTCTGAAGGCTTCGCACACAAGCCCGCTTCTTTGCGGCTTCGTTCTTCGCCTCTTCCAAGCAACCGCGATCTCTGCTTCTCGGAGGCGAAGAAGCAGCTAATTCGCGCACAGCTCAGTAGAGCGGCAGCAAAGCGCTCCGGAGCGCCGCTTCAAGCCGAAAGACGCCGGGAAGCGGCACTTTCCTCCGGATAGCTCCGGAGCCGCGCTTCTGCTTCTCTAGTCATCTCTAGCTTAGCGAAAAGCTTTCCCACTCCATTTGGCAAGGGGAGAGCGTACCTGCACTGCACACTAACCGCGGTTTGCAAAGAAAGAGGATTTGCTGCACATTCCAAGGACACGGCTCTTTCCGAGGCAATCTGCAACCTGCTGTCAGATGGAAGTGCTCTCTGCCCTCTCCTGCCCAGCTCTAGGTACTAGCGGGCACTTTCCAGCCTGGCCGAGGCAAACAACCTCCAGAGATGTCACAGAGCATAAGTGGACCACAGATGCTCAAAAGCAGCAAAGCTGAAGAGCCTGGCTCAGCTTCACTAGTGTGCAATTGACTGACTGTGAAAAACAAAGCAGCAGAGCACCGGGCTTCTGGGCGCTGTGAAGGCAATTGCCAAAACCAGGCAGCTGTTCCTTCCCAAGCACAGGAGGCTGCCTATGTTCTTGCTTGTCGACAAACTCACCGCTGCCCTTCTTTTCAGCAGCTGCCACCGTCTTCGGTGCATCTCGGAGCCTCTGGCGACGAGCAAGACTTGCCAAGGTGGGAGGCATCAGGACCAAGTCAAAACCCAGGCAAGTTGTCCTGGAACGCTTTCCATTCGCTTGCCGAGAGTGAATTCAACAGGCAGGAGAGCGGCAGCCACCGTCCTCCAGCAGTCTGAAGGCTTCGCACACAAGCCCGCTTCTTTGCGGCTTCGTTCTTCGCCTCTTCCAAGCAACCGCCATCTCTGCTTCTCGGAGGCGAAGAAGCGGCTAGTTCGCGCACAGCTCAGTAAAGCGGCAGCAAAGCGCTCCGGAGCGCCGCTTCAAGCCGAAAGACGCCGGGAAACGGCACTTTCTTCCGGATAGCTCCGGAGCCGCGCTTCTGCTTCTCTAGTCATCTCTAGCTTAGCGAAAAGCTTTCCCATTCCATTTGGCAAGGGGAGAGCGTACCTGCACTGCACACTAACCGCGGTTTGCAAAGAAAGAGGATTTGCTGCACATTCCAAGGACACGGCTCTTTCCGAGGCAATCTGCAACCTGCTGTCAGATGGAAGTGCTCTCTGCCCTCTCCTGCCCAGCTCTAGGTACTAGCGGGCACTTTCCAGCCTGGGCGAGGCAAACAACCTCGAGAGATGTCACAGAGCATAAGTGGAGCACAGATGCTCAAAAGCAGCAAAGCTGAAGAGCCTGGCTCAAGTTCACTAGTGTGCAATTGACTGACTGCGAAAAACAAAGCAGCAGAGCACCGGGCTTCTGGGCGCTGTGAAGGCAATTGCCAAAACCAGGCAGCTGCTCCTTCCCAAGCACAGGCAGCTGCCTATGTTCTTGCTTGTCGACAAACTCACCGCTGCCCTTCTTTTCAGCAGCTGCCACCGTCTTCGGTGCATCTCGGAGCCTCTGGCGACGAGCAAGACTTGCCAAGGTGGGAGGCATCAGGACCAAGTCAAAACCCAGGCAAGTTGTCCTGGAACGCTTTCCATTCGCTTGCCGAGAGTGAATTCAAGAGGCAGGAGAGCGGCAGCCACCGTCCTCTGGCAGTCGGAAGGCTTCGCACACAAGCCCGCTTCTTTGCGGCTTCGTTCTTCGCCTCTTCCAAGCAACCGCGATCTCTGCTTCTCGGAGGCGAAGAAGCGGCTAATTCGCGCACAGCTCAGTAGAGCGGCAGCAAAGCGCTCCGGAGCGCCGCTTCAAGCCGAAAGACGCCAGGAAGCGGCACTTTCCTCCGGATAGCTCCGGAGCCGCGCTTCTGCTTCTCTAGTCATCGCTAGCTTAGCGAAAAGCTTTCCCATTCCATTTGGCAAGGGGAGAGCGTACCTGCACTGCACACTAACCGCGGTTTGCAAAGAAAGAGGATTTGCTGCACATTCCAAGGACACGGCTCTTTCCGAGGCAATCTGCAACCTGCTGTCAGATGGAAGTGCTCTCTGCCCTCTCCTGCCCAGCTCTAGGTACTAGCGGGCACTTTCCAGCCTGGGCGAGGCAAACAACCTCCAGAGATGTCACACAGCATAAGTGGAGCACAGATGCTCAAAAGCAGCAAAGCTGAAGAGCCTGGCTCAGCTTCACTAGTGTGCAATTGACTGACTGCGAAAAACAAAGCAGCAGAGCACCGGGCTTCTGGGCGCTGTGAAGGCAATTGCCAAAACCAGGCAGCTGCTCCTTCCCAAGCACAGGCAGCTGCCTATGTTCTTGCTTGTCGACAAACTCACCGCTGCCCTTCTTTTCAGCAGCTGCCACCGTCTTCTGTGCATCTCGGAGCCTCTGGCGACGAGCAAGACTTGCCAAGGTGGGACGCATCAGGACCAAGTCAAAACCCAGGCAAGTTGTCCTGGAACGCTTTCCATTCGCTTGCCGAGAGTGAATTCAAGAGGCAGGAGAGCGGCAGCCACCGTCCTCCGGCAGTCTGAAGGCTTCGCACACAAGCCCGCTTCTTTGCGGCTTCGTTCTTCGCCTCTTCCAAGCAACCGCCATCTCTGCCTCTCGGAGGCGAAGAAGCGGCTAATTCGCGCACAGCTCAGTAGAGCGGCAGCAAAGCGCTCCGGAGCGCCGCTTCAAGCCGAAAGACGCCGGGAAACGGCACTTTCTTCCGGATAGCTCCGGAGCCGCGCTTCTGCTTCTCTAGTCATCTCTAGCTTAGCGAAAAGCTTTCCCACTCCATTTGGCAAGGGGAGAGCGTACCTGCACTGCACACTAACCGCGGTTTGCAAAGAAAGAGGATTTGCTGCACATTCCAAGGACACGGCTCTTTCCGAGGCAATCTGCAACCTGCTGTCAGATGGAAGTGCTCTCTGCCCTCTCCTGCCCAGCTCTAGGTACTAGCGGGCACTTGCCAGCCTGGCCGAGGCAAACAACCTCGAGAGATGTCACAGAGCATAAGTGGAGCACAGATGCTCAAAAGCAGCAAAGCTGAAGAGCCTGGCTCAGCTTCACTAGTGTGCAATTGACTGACTGCGAAAAACAAAGCAGCAGAGCACCGGGCTTCTGGGCGCTGTGAAGGCAATTGCCAAAACCAGGCAGCTGCTCCTTCCCAAGCACAGGCAGCTGCCTATGTTCTTGCTTGTCGACAAACTCACCGCTGCCTTTCTTTTCAGCAGCTGCCACCGTCTTCGGTGCATCTCGGAGCCTCTGGCGACGAGCAAGACTTGCCAAGGTGGGAGGCATCAGGACCAAGTCAAAACCCAGGCAAGTTGTCCTGGAACGCTTTCCATTCGCTTGCCGAGAGTGAATTCAAGAGGCAGGAGAGCGGCAGCCACCGTCCTCTGGCAGTCGGAAGGCTTCGCACACAAGCCCGCTTCTTTGCGGCTTCGTTCTTCGCCTCTTCCAAGCAACCGCGATCTCTGCTTCTCGGAGGCGAAGAAGCGGCTAATTCGCGCACAGCTCAGTAGAGCGGCAGCGGAGCGCTCCGGAGCGCCGCTTCAAGCCGAAAGACGCCGGGAAGCGGCACTTTCCTCCGGATAGCTCCGGAGCCGCGCTTCTGCTTCTCTAGTCATCTCTATCTCAGCGAAAAGCTTTCCCACTCCATTTGGCAAGGGGAGAGCGTACCTGCACTGCACACTAACCGCGGTTTGCAAAGAAAGAGGATTTGCTGCACATTCCAAGGACACGGCTCTTTCCGAGGCAATCTGCAACCTGCTGTCAGATGGAAGTGCTCTCTGCCCTCTCCTGCCCAGCTCTAGGTACTAGCGGGCACTTTCCAGCCTGGCCGAGGCAAACAACCTCGAGAGATGTCACAGAGCCTAAGTGGAGCACAGATGCTCAAAAGCAGCAAAGCTGAAGAGCCTGGCTCAGCTTCACTAGTGTGCAATTGACTG
The DNA here is from genome assembly GCF_031753505.1 of Anomalospiza imberbis. Lineage (NCBI taxonomy): Eukaryota > Metazoa > Chordata > Aves > Passeriformes > Viduidae > Anomalospiza > Anomalospiza imberbis. Next base: position 12,739 of record NW_027100463.1, on the reverse strand, counting down.
ACTGCGAAAAACAAAGCAGCAGAGCACCGGGCTTCTGGGCGCTGTGAAGGCAATTGCCAAAACCAGGCAGCTGCTCCTTCCCAAGCACAGGCAGCTGCCTATGTTCTTGCTTGTCGACAAACTCACCGCTGCCCTTCTTTTCAGCAGCTGCCACCGTCTTCTGTGCATCTCGGAGCCTCTGGCGACGAGCAAGACTTGCCAAGGTGGGACGCATCAGGACCAAGTCAAAACCCAGGCAAGTTGTCCTGGAACGCTTTCCATTCGCTTGCCGAGAGTGAATTCAACAGGCAGGAGAGCGGCAGCCACCGTCCTCCGGCAGTCGGAAGGCTTGGCACACAAGCCCGCTTCTTTGCGGCTTCGTTCTTCGCCTCTTCCAAGCAACCGCCATCTCTGCTTCTCGGAGGCGCAGAAGCGGCTAATTCGCGCACAGCTCAGCAGAGCGCCAGCGGAGCACTCCGGAGCGCCTCTTCAAGCCGAAAGACGCCGGGAAGCGGCACTTTCCTCCGGATAGCTCCGGAGCCGCGCTTCTGCTTCTCTAGTCATCTCTAGCTTAGCGAAAAGCTTTCCCACTCCATTTGGCAAGGGGAGAGCGTACCTGCACTGCACACGAACCGCGGTTTGCAAAGAAAGAGGATTTGCTGCACATTCCAAGGACACGGCTCTTTCCGAGGCAATCTGCAACCTGCTGTCAGATGGAAGTGCTCTCTGCCCTCTCCTGCCCAGCTCTAGGTACTAGCGGGCACTTTCCAGCCTGGCCGAGGCAAACAACCTCCAGAGATGTCACAGAGCCTAAGTGGAGCACAGATGCTCAAAAGCAGCAAAGCTGAAGAGCCTGGCTCAGCTTCACTAGTGTGCAGTTGACTGACTGCGAAAAACAAAGCAGAAGAGCACCGGGCTTCTGGGCGCTGTGAAGGCAATTGCCAAAACCAGGCAGCTGCTCCTTCCCAAGCACAGGCAGCTGCCTATGTTCTTGCTTGTCGACAAACTCACCGCTGCCCTTCTTTTCAGCAGCTGCCACCGTCTTCGGTGCATCTCGGAGCCTCTGGCGACGAGCAAGACTTGCCAAGGTGGGACGCATCAGGACCAAGTCAAAACCCAGGCAAGTTGTCCTGGAACGCTTTCCATTCGCTTGCCGAGAGTGAATTCAACAGGCAGGAGAGCGGCAGCCACCGTCCTCCAGCAGTCTGAAGGCTTCGCACACAAGCCCGCTTCTTTGCGGCTTCGTTCTTCGCCTCTTCCAAGCAACCGCCATCTCTGCTTCTCGGAGGCGAAGAAGCGGCTAATTCGCGCACAGCTCAGTAGAGCGGCAGCAAAGCGCTCCGGAGCGCCGCTTCAAGCCGAAAGACGCCAGGAAGCGGCACTTTCCTCCGGATAGCTCCGGAGCCGCGCTTCTGCTTCTCTAGTCATCGCTAGCTTAGCGAAAAGCTTTCCCACTCCATTTGGCAAGGGGAGAGCGTACCTGCACTGCACACTAACCGCGGTTTGCAAAGAAAGAGGATTTGCTGCACATTCCAAGGACACGGCTCTTTCCGAGGCAATCTGCAACCTGCTGTCAGATGGAAGTGCTCTCTGCCCTCTCCTGCCCAGCTCTAGGTACTAGCGGGCACTTTCCAGCCTGGCCGAGGCAAACAACCTCGAGAGATGTCACAGAGCCTAAGTGGAGCACAGATGCTCAAAAGCAGCAAAGCTGAAGAGCCTGGCTCAGCTTCACTAGTGTGCAATTGACTGACTGTGAAAAACAAAGCAGCAGAGCACCGGGCTTCTGGGCGCTGTGAAGGCAATTGCCAAAACCAGGCAGCTGCTCCTTCCCAAGCACAGGCAGCTTCCTATGTTCTTGCTTGTCGACAAACTCACCGCTGCCCTTCTTTTCAGCAGCTGCCACCGTCTTCGGTGCATCTCGGAGCCTCTGGCGACGAGCAAGACTTGCCAAGGTGGGAGGCATCAGGACCAAGTCAAAACCCAGGCAAGTTGTCCTGGAACGCTTTCCATTCGCTTGCCGAGAGTGAATTCAACAGGCAGGAGAGCGGCAGCCACCGTCCTCCAGCAGTCTGAAGGCTTCGCACACAAGCCCGCTTCTTTGCGGCTTCGTTCTTCGCCTCTTCCAAGCAACCGCCATCTCTGCTTCTCGGAGGCGAAGAAGCGGCTAATTCGCGCACAGCTCAGTAGAGCGGCAGCGGAGCGCTCCGGAGCGCCGCTTCAAGCCGAAAGACGCCGGGAAGCGGCACTTTCCTCCGGATAGCTCCGGAGCCGCGCTTCTGCTTCTCTAGTCATCGCTAGCTTAGCGAAAAGCTTTCCCACTCCATTTGGCAAGGGGAGAGCGTACCTGCACTGCACACTAACCGCGGTTTGCAAAGAAAGAGGATTTGCTGCACATTCCAAGGACACGGCTCTTTCCGAGGCAATCTGCAACCTGCTGTCAGATGGAAGTGCTCTCTGCCCTCTCCTGCCCAGCTCTAGGTACTAGCGGGCACTTGCCAGCCTGGGCGAGGCAAACAACCTCCAGAGATGTCACAGAGCCTAAGTGGAGCACAGATGCTCAAAAGCAGCAAAGCTGAAGAGCCTGGCTCAGCTTCACTAGTGTGCAATTGACTGACTGCGAAAAACAAAGCAGCAGAGCACCGGGCTTCTGGGCGCTGTGAAGGCAATTGCCAAAACCAGGCAGCTGCTCCTTCCCAAGCACAGGCAGCTGCCTATGTTCTTGCTTGTCGACAAACTCACCGCTGCCCTTCTTTTCAGCAGCTGCCACCGTCTTCGGTGCATCTCGGAGCCTCTGGCGACGAGCAAGACTTGCCAAGGTGGGACGCATCAGGACCAAGTCAAAACCCAGGCAAGTTGTCCTGGAACGCTTTCCATTCGCTTGCCGAGAGTGAATTCAACAGGCAGGAGAGCGGCAGCCACCGTCCTCCAGCAGTCTGAAGGCTTCGCACACAAGCCCGCTTCTTTGCGGCTTCGTTCTTCGCCTCTTCCAAGCAACCGCCATCTCTGCTTCTCGGAGGCGAAGAAGCGGCTAATTCGCGCACAGCTCAGTAGAGCGGCAGCGGAGCGCTCCGGAGCGCCGCTTCAAGCCGAAAGACGCCGGGAAGCGGCACTTTCCTCCGGATAGCTCCGGAGCCGCGCTTCTGCTTCTCTAGTCATCGCTAGCTTAGCGAAAAGCTTTCCCACTCCATTTGGCAAGGGGAGAGCGTACCTGCACTGCACACTAACCGCGGTTTGCAAAGAAAGAGGATTTGCTGCACATTCCAAGGACACGGCTCTTTCCGAGGCAATCTGCAACCTGCTGTCAGATGGAAGTGCTCTCTGCCCTCTCCTGCCCAGCTCTAGGTACTAGCGGGCACTTGCCAGCCTGGCCGAGGCAAGCAACCTCGAGAGATGTCACAGAGCATAAGTGGAGCACAGATGCTCAAAAGCAGCAAAGCTGAAGAGCCTGGCTCAGCTTCACTAGTGTGCAATTGACTGACTGCGAAAAACAAAGCAGCAGAGCACCGGGCTTCTGGGCGCTGTGAAGGCAATTGCCAAAACCAGGCAGCTGTTCCTTCCCAAGCACAGGCAGCTGCCCATGTTCTTGCTTGTCGACAAACTCACCGCTGCCCTTCTTTTCAGCAGCTGCCACCGTCTTCGGTGCATCTCGGAGCCTCTGGCGACGAGCAAGACTTGCCAAGGTGGGACGCATCAGGACCAAGTCAAAACCCAGGCAAGTTGTCCTGGAACGCTTTCCATTCGCTTGCCGAGAGTGAATTCAAGAGGCAGGAGAGCGGCAGCCACCGTCCTCCAGCAGTCTGAAGGCTTCGCACACAAGCCCGCTTCTTTGCGGCTTCGTTCTTCGCCTCTTCCAAGCAACCGCGATCTCTGCTTCTCGGAGGCGAAGAAGCAGCTAATTCGCGCACAGCTCAGTAGAGCGGCAGCAAAGCGCTCCGGAGCGCCGCTTCAAGCCGAAAGACGCCGGGAAGCGGCACTTTCCTCCGGATAGCTCCGGAGCCGCGCTTCTGCTTCTCTAGTCATCTCTAGCTTAGCGAAAAGCTTTCCCACTCCATTTGGCAAGGGGAGAGCGTACCTGCACTGCACACTAACCGCGGTTTGCAAAGAAAGAGGATTTGCTGCACATTCCAAGGACACGGCTCTTTCCGAGGCAATCTGCAACCTGCTGTCAGATGGAAGTGCTCTCTGCCCTCTCCTGCCCAGCTCTAGGTACTAGCGGGCACTTTCCAGCCTGGCCGAGGCAAACAACCTCCAGAGATGTCACAGAGCATAAGTGGAGCACAGATGCTCAAAAGCAGCAAAGCTGAAGAGCCTGGCTCAGCTTCACTAGTGTGCAATTGACTGACTGTGAAAAACAAAGCAGCAGAGCACCGGGCTTCTGGGCGCTGTGAAGGCAATTGCCAAAACCAGGCAGCTGTTCCTTCCCAAGCACAGGAGGCTGCCTATGTTCTTGCTTGTCGACAAACTCACCGCTGCCCTTCTTTTCAGCAGCTGCCACCGTCTTCGGTGCATCTCGGAGCCTCTGGCGACGAGCAAGACTTGCCAAGGTGGGAGGCATCAGGACCAAGTCAAAACCCAGGCAAGTTGTCCTGGAACGCTTTCCATTCGCTTGCCGAGAGTGAATTCAACAGGCAGGAGAGCGGCAGCCACCGTCCTCCAGCAGTCTGAAGGCTTCGCACACAAGCCCGCTTCTTTGCGGCTTCGTTCTTCGCCTCTTCCAAGCAACCGCCATCTCTGCTTCTCGGAGGCGAAGAAGCGGCTAGTTCGCGCACAGCTCAGTAAAGCGGCAGCAAAGCGCTCCGGAGCGCCGCTTCAAGCCGAAAGACGCCGGGAAACGGCACTTTCTTCCGGATAGCTCCGGAGCCGCGCTTCTGCTTCTCTAGTCATCTCTAGCTTAGCGAAAAGCTTTCCCATTCCATTTGGCAAGGGGAGAGCGTACCTGCACTGCACACTAACCGCGGTTTGCAAAGAAAGAGGATTTGCTGCACATTCCAAGGACACGGCTCTTTCCGAGGCAATCTGCAACCTGCTGTCAGATGGAAGTGCTCTCTGCCCTCTCCTGCCCAGCTCTAGGTACTAGCGGGCACTTTCCAGCCTGGGCGAGGCAAACAACCTCGAGAGATGTCACAGAGCATAAGTGGAGCACAGATGCTCAAAAGCAGCAAAGCTGAAGAGCCTGGCTCAAGTTCACTAGTGTGCAATTGACTGACTGCGAAAAACAAAGCAGCAGAGCACCGGGCTTCTGGGCGCTGTGAAGGCAATTGCCAAAACCAGGCAGCTGCTCCTTCCCAAGCACAGGCAGCTGCCTATGTTCTTGCTTGTCGACAAACTCACCGCTGCCCTTCTTTTCAGCAGCTGCCACCGTCTTCGGTGCATCTCGGAGCCTCTGGCGACGAGCAAGACTTGCCAAGGTGGGAGGCATCAGGACCAAGTCAAAACCCAGGCAAGTTGTCCTGGAACGCTTTCCATTCGCTTGCCGAGAGTGAATTCAAGAGGCAGGAGAGCGGCAGCCACCGTCCTCTGGCAGTCGGAAGGCTTCGCACACAAGCCCGCTTCTTTGCGGCTTCGTTCTTCGCCTCTTCCAAGCAACCGCGATCTCTGCTTCTCGGAGGCGAAGAAGCGGCTAATTCGCGCACAGCTCAGTAGAGCGGCAGCAAAGCGCTCCGGAGCGCCGCTTCAAGCCGAAAGACGCCAGGAAGCGGCACTTTCCTCCGGATAGCTCCGGAGCCGCGCTTCTGCTTCTCTAGTCATCGCTAGCTTAGCGAAAAGCTTTCCCATTCCATTTGGCAAGGGGAGAGCGTACCTGCACTGCACACTAACCGCGGTTTGCAAAGAAAGAGGATTTGCTGCACATTCCAAGGACACGGCTCTTTCCGAGGCAATCTGCAACCTGCTGTCAGATGGAAGTGCTCTCTGCCCTCTCCTGCCCAGCTCTAGGTACTAGCGGGCACTTTCCAGCCTGGGCGAGGCAAACAACCTCCAGAGATGTCACACAGCATAAGTGGAGCACAGATGCTCAAAAGCAGCAAAGCTGAAGAGCCTGGCTCAGCTTCACTAGTGTGCAATTGACTGACTGCGAAAAACAAAGCAGCAGAGCACCGGGCTTCTGGGCGCTGTGAAGGCAATTGCCAAAACCAGGCAGCTGCTCCTTCCCAAGCACAGGCAGCTGCCTATGTTCTTGCTTGTCGACAAACTCACCGCTGCCTTTCTTTTCAGCAGCTGCCACCGTCTTCGGTGCATCTCGGAGCCTCTGGCGACGAGCAAGACTTGCCAAGGTGGGAGGCATCAGGACCAAGTCAAAACCCAGGCAAGTTGTCCTGGAACGCTTTCCATTCGCTTGCCGAGAGTGAATTCAAGAGGCAGGAGAGCGGCAGCCACCGTCCTCTGGCAGTCGGAAGGCTTCGCACACAAGCCCGCTTCTTTGCGGCTTCGTTCTTCGCCTCTTCCAAGCAACCGCGATCTCTGCTTCTCGGAGGCGAAGAAGCGGCTAATTCGCGCACAGCTCAGTAGAGCGGCAGCGGAGCGCTCCGGAGCGCCGCTTCAAGCCGAAAGACGCCGGGAAGCGGCACTTTCCTCCGGATAGCTCCGGAGCCGCGCTTCTGCTTCTCTAGTCATCTCTATCTCAGCGAAAAGCTTTCCCACTCCATTTGGCAAGGGGAGAGCGTACCTGCACTGCACACTAACCGCGGTTTGCAAAGAAAGAGGATTTGCTGCACATTCCAAGGACACGGCTCTTTCCGAGGCAATCTGCAACCTGCTGTCAGATGGAAGTGCTCTCTGCCCTCTCCTGCCCAGCTCTAGGTACTAGCGGGCACTTTCCAGCCTGGCCGAGGCAAACAACCTCGAGAGATGTCACAGAGCCTAAGTGGAGCACAGATGCTCAAAAGCAGCAAAGCTGAAGAGCCTGGCTCAGCTTCACTAGTGTGCAATTGACTGACTGCGAAAAACAAAGCAGCAGAGCACCGGGCTTCTGGGCGCTGTGAAGGCAATTGCCAAAACCAGGCAGCTGCTCCTTCCCAAGCACAGGCAGCTGCCTATGTTCTTGCTTGTCGACAAACTCACCGCTGCCCTTCTTTTCAGCAGCTGCCACCGTCTTCTGTGCATCTCGGAGCCTCTGGCGACGAGCAAGACTTGCCAAGGTGGGACGCATCAGGACCAAGTCAAAACCCAGGCAAGTTGTCCTGGAACGCTTTCCATTCGCTTGCCGAGAGTGAATTCAACAGGCAGGAGAGCGGCAGCCACCGTCCTCCGGCAGTCGGAAGGCTTGGCACACAAGCCCGCTTCTTTGCGGCTTCGTTCTTCGCCTCTTCCAAGCAACCGCCATCTCTGCTTCTCGGAGGCGCAGAAGCGGCTAATTCGCGCACAGCTCAGCAGAGCGCCAGCGGAGCACTCCGGAGCGCCTCTTCAAGCCGAAAGACGCCGGGAAGCGGCACTTTCCTCCGGATAGCTCCGGAGCCGCGCTTCTGCTTCTCTAGTCATCTCTAGCTTAGCGAAAAGCTTTCCCACTCCATTTGGCAAGGGGAGAGCGTACCTGCACTGCACACGAACCGCGGTTTGCAAAGAAAGAGGATTTGCTGCACATTCCAAGGACACGGCTCTTTCCGAGGCAATCTGCAACCTGCTGTCAGATGGAAGTGCTCTCTGCCCTCTCCTGCCCAGCTCTAGGTACTAGCGGGCACTTTCCAGCCTGGCCGAGGCAAACAACCTCCAGAGATGTCACAGAGCCTAAGTGGAGCACAGATGCTCAAAAGCAGCAAAGCTGAAGAGCCTGGCTCAGCTTCACTAGTGTGCAGTTGACTGACTGCGAAAAACAAAGCAGAAGAGCACCGGGCTTCTGGGCGCTGTGAAGGCAATTGCCAAAACCAGGCAGCTGCTCCTTCCCAAGCACAGGCAGCTGCCTATGTTCTTGCTTGTCGACAAACTCACCGCTGCCCTTCTTTTCAGCAGCTGCCACCGTCTTCGGTGCATCTCGGAGCCTCTGGCGACGAGCAAGACTTGCCAAGGTGGGACGCATCAGGACCAAGTCAAAACCCAGGCAAGTTGTCCTGGAACGCTTTCCATTCGCTTGCCGAGAGTGAATTCAACAGGCAGGAGAGCGGCAGCCACCGTCCTCCAGCAGTCTGAAGGCTTCGCACACAAGCCCGCTTCTTTGCGGCTTCGTTCTTCGCCTCTTCCAAGCAACCGCCATCTCTGCTTCTCGGAGGCGAAGAAGCGGCTAATTCGCGCACAGCTCAGTAGAGCGGCAGCAAAGCGCTCCGGAGCGCCGCTTCAAGCCGAAAGACGCCAGGAAGCGGCACTTTCCTCCGGATAGCTCCGGAGCCGCGCTTCTGCTTCTCTAGTCATCGCTAGCTTAGCGAAAAGCTTTCCCACTCCATTTGGCAAGGGGAGAGCGTACCTGCACTGCACACTAACCGCGGTTTGCAAAGAAAGAGGATTTGCTGCACATTCCAAGGACACGGCTCTTTCCGAGGCAATCTGCAACCTGCTGTCAGATGGAAGTGCTCTCTGCCCTCTCCTGCCCAGCTCTAGGTACTAGCGGGCACTTTCCAGCCTGGCCGAGGCAAACAACCTCGAGAGATGTCACAGAGCCTAAGTGGAGCACAGATGCTCAAAAGCAGCAAAGCTGAAGAGCCTGGCTCAGCTTCACTAGTGTGCAATTGACTGACTGTGAAAAACAAAGCAGCAGAGCACCGGGCTTCTGGGCGCTGTGAAGGCAATTGCCAAAACCAGGCAGCTGCTCCTTCCCAAGCACAGGCAGCTTCCTATGTTCTTGCTTGTCGACAAACTCACCGCTGCCCTTCTTTTCAGCAGCTGCCACCGTCTTCGGTGCATCTCGGAGCCTCTGGCGACGAGCAAGACTTGCCAAGGTGGGAGGCATCAGGACCAAGTCAAAACCCAGGCAAGTTGTCCTGGAACGCTTTCCATTCGCTTGCCGAGAGTGAATTCAACAGGCAGGAGAGCGGCAGCCACCGTCCTCCAGCAGTCTGAAGGCTTCGCACACAAGCCCGCTTCTTTGCGGCTTCGTTCTTCGCCTCTTCCAAGCAACCGCCATCTCTGCTTCTCGGAGGCGAAGAAGCGGCTAATTCGCGCACAGCTCAGTAGAGCGGCAGCGGAGCGCTCCGGAGCGCCGCTTCAAGCCGAAAGACGCCGGGAAGCGGCACTTTCCTCCGGATAGCTCCGGAGCCGCGCTTCTGCTTCTCTAGTCATCGCTAGCTTAGCGAAAAGCTTTCCCACTCCATTTGGCAAGGGGAGAGCGTACCTGCACTGCACACTAACCGCGGTTTGCAAAGAAAGAGGATTTGCTGCACATTCCAAGGACACGGCTCTTTCCGAGGCAATCTGCAACCTGCTGTCAGATGGAAGTGCTCTCTGCCCTCTCCTGCCCAGCTCTAGGTACTAGCGGGCACTTGCCAGCCTGGGCGAGGCAAACAACCTCCAGAGATGTCACAGAGCCTAAGTGGAGCACAGATGCTCAAAAGCAGCAAAGCTGAAGAGCCTGGCTCAGCTTCACTAGTGTGCAATTGACTGACTGCGAAAAACAAAGCAGCAGAGCACCGGGCTTCTGGGCGCTGTGAAGGCAATTGCCAAAACCAGGCAGCTGTTCCTTCCCAAGCACAGGCAGCTGCCCATGTTCTTGCTTGTCGACAAACTCACCGCTGCCCTTCTTTTCAGCAGCTGCCACCGTCTTCGGTGCATCTCGGAGCCTCTGGCGACGAGCAAGACTTGCCAAGGTGGGACGCATCAGGACCAAGTCAAAACCCAGGCAAGTTGTCCTGGAACGCTTTCCATTCGCTTGCCGAGAGTGAATTCAAGAGGCAGGAGAGCGGCAGCCACCGTCCTCCAGCAGTCTGAAGGCTTCGCACACAAGCCCGCTTCTTTGCGGCTTCGTTCTTCGCCTCTTCCAAGCAACCGCGATCTCTGCTTCTCGGAGGCGAAGAAGCAGCTAATTCGCGCACAGCTCAGTAGAGCGGCAGCAAAGCGCTCCGGAGCGCCGCTTCAAGCCGAAAGACGCCGGGAAGCGGCACTTTCCTCCGGATAGCTCCGGAGCCGCGCTTCTGCTTCTCTAGTCATCTCTAGCTTAGCGAAAAGCTTTCCCACTCCATTTGGCAAGGGGAGAGCGTACCTGCACTGCACACTAACCGCGGTTTGCAAAGAAAGAGGATTTGCTGCACATTCCAAGGACACGGCTCTTTCCGAGGCAATCTGCAACCTGCTGTCAGATGGAAGTGCTCTCTGCCCTCTCCTGCCCAGCTCTAGGTACTAGCGGGCACTTTCCAGCCTGGCCGAGGCAAACAACCTCCAGAGATGTCACAGAGCATAAGTGGAGCACAGATGCTCAAAAGCAGCAAAGCTGAAGAGCCTGGCTCAGCTTCACTAGTGTGCAATTGACTGACTGTGAAAAACAAAGCAGCAGAGCACCGGGCTTCTGGGCGCTGTGAAGGCAATTGCCAAAACCAGGCAGCTGTTCCTTCCCAAGCACAGGAGGCTGCCTATGTTCTTGCTTGTCGACAAACTCACCGCTGCCCTTCTTTTCAGCAGCTGCCACCGTCTTCGGTGCATCTCGGAGCCTCTGGCGACGAGCAAGACTTGCCAAGGTGGGAGGCATCAGGACCAAGTCAAAACCCAGGCAAGTTGTCCTGGAACGCTTTCCATTCGCTTGCCGAGAGTGAATTCAACAGGCAGGAGAGCGGCAGCCACCGTCCTCCAGCAGTCTGAAGGCTTCGCACACAAGCCCGCTTCTTTGCGGCTTCGTTCTTCGCCTCTTCCAAGCAACCGCCATCTCTGCTTCTCGGAGGCGAAGAAGCGGCTAGTTCGCGCACAGCTCAGTAAAGCGGCAGCAAAGCGCTCCGGAGCGCCGCTTCAAGCCGAAAGACGCCGGGGAAACGGCACTTTCTTCCGGATAGCTCCGGAGCCGCGCTTCTGCTTCTCTAGTCATCTCTAGCTTAGCGAAAAGCTTTCCCATTCCATTTGGCAAGGGGAGAGCGTACCTGCACTGCACACTAACCGCGGTTTGCAAAGAAAGAGGATTTGCTGCACATTCCAAGGACACGGCTCTTTCCGAGGCAATCTGCAACCTGCTGTCAGATGGAAGTGCTCTCTGCCCTCTCCTGCCCAGCTCTAGGTACTAGCGGGCACTTTCCAGCCTGGGCGAGGCAAACAACCTCGAGAGATGTCACAGAGCATAAGTGGAGCACAGATGCTCAAAAGCAGCAAAGCTGAAGAGCCTGGCTCAAGTTCACTAGTGTGCAATTGACTGACTGCGAAAAACAAAGCAGCAGAGCACCGGGCTTCTGGGCGCTGTGAAGGCAATTGCCAAAACCAGGCAGCTGCTCCTTCCCAAGCACAGGCAGCTGCCTATGTTCTTGCTTGTCGACAAACTCACCGCTGCCCTTCTTTTCAGCAGCTGCCACCGTCTTCGGTGCATCTCGGAGCCTCTGGCGACGAGCAAGACTTGCCAAGGTGGGAGGCATCAGGACCAAGTCAAAACCCAGGCAAGTTGTCCTGGAACGCTTTCCATTCGCTTGCCGAGAGTGAATTCAAGAGGCAGGAGAGCGGCAGCCACCGTCCTCTGGCAGTCGGAAGGCTTCGCACACAAGCCCGCTTCTTTGCGGCTTCGTTCTTCGCCTCTTCCAAGCAACCGCGATCTCTGCTTCTCGGAGGCGAAGAAGCGGCTAATTCGCGCACAGCTCAGTAGAGCGGCAGCAAAGCGCTCCGGAGCGCCGCTTCAAGCCGAAAGACGCCAGGAAGCGGCACTTTCCTCCGGATAGCTCCGGAGCCGCGCTTCTGCTTCTCTAGTCATCGCTAGCTTAGCGAAAAGCTTTCCCATTCCATTTGGCAAGGGGAGAGCGTACCTGCACTGCACACTAACCGCGGTTTGCAAAGAAAGAGGATTTGCTGCACATTCCAAGGACACGGCTCTTTCCGAGGCAATCTGCAACCTGCTGTCAGATGGAAGTGCTCTCTGCCCTCTCCTGCCCAGCTCTAGGTACTAGCGGGCACTTTCCAGCCTGGGCGAGGCAAACAACCTCCAGAGATGTCACACAGCATAAGTGGAGCACAGATGCTCAAAAGCAGCAAAGCTGAAGAGCCTGGCTCAGCTTCACTAGTGTGCAATTGACTGACTGCGAAAAACAAAGCAGCAGAGCACCGGGCTTCTGGGCGCTGTGAAGGCAATTGCCAAAACCAGGCAGCTGCTCCTTCCCAAGCACAGGCAGCTGCCTATGTTCTTGCTTGTCGACAAACTCACCGCTGCCCTTCTTTTCAGCAGCTGCCACCGTCTTCTGTGCATCTCGGAGCCTCTGGCGACGAGCAAGACTTGCCAAGGTGGGACGCATCAGGACCAAGTCAAAACCCAGGCAAGTTGTCCTGGAACGCTTTCCATTCGCTTGCCGAGAGTGAATTCAAGAGGCAGGAGAGCGGCAGCCACCGTCCTCCGGCAGTCTGAAGGCTTCGCACACAAGCCCGCTTCTTTGCGGCTTCGTTCTTCGCCTCTTCCAAGCAACCGCCATCTCTGCCTCTCGGAGGCGAAGAAGCGGCTAATTCGCGCACAGCTCAGTAGAGCGGCAGCAAAGCGCTCCGGAGCGCCGCTTCAAGCCGAAAGACGCCGGGAAACGGCACTTTCTTCCGGATAGCTCCGGAGCCGCGCTTCTGCTTCTCTAGTCATCTCTAGCTTAGCGAAAAGCTTTCCCACTCCATTTGGCAAGGGGAGAGCGTACCTGCACTGCACACTAACCGCGGTTTGCAAAGAAAGAGGATTTGCTGC